>NW_027443211.1:0-53852 GCF_048569485.1 Anomaloglossus baeobatrachus
CAAATCCATTTTTAAAAAAGCCATTTTTAAGGCATTTCGCGCATACATGAAATGAACACATTTTTCTCCAAAACTATAACAGATGCAAGCTTGTCCCTGTTTGGTGGAGATGATATTTAATAAATAAGTAGAAATCCACTAAAAGTTTTTGTTTGGTTATCTTGCAATCCCGAGATAATCGTCCTCCATGCTCCAAATCCATTTTAAAGCCATTTTTAAGGCATTTCGCGCATACATGAAATGAACACATTTTTCTCCAAAACTATAACAGATGCAAGCTTGTCCTGTTTGGTGGAGATGATATTTAATAAAATAAGTAGAAATCACTAACAAGTTTTGTTTGGTTATCTTGCAATCCCGAGATAATCGTCTCCATGCTCCAAATCCATTTTAAAGCCATTTTTAAGGCATTTCGCGCATACATGAAATGAACACATTTTTCTCCCAAAACTATAAACAGATGCAAGCTTGTCCTGTTTGGTGGAGATGATATTTAATAAAATAAGTAGAAATCCACTAAAAGTTTTGTTTGGTTATCTTGCAATCCCGAGATAATCGTCTCCATGCCTCCAAATCCATTTTAAAGCCATTTTTAAGGCATTTCGCGCATACATGAAATGAACACATTTTTCTCCAAAACTATAACAGATGCAAGCTTGTCCTGTTTGGTGGAGATGATATTTAATAAAATAAGTAGAAATCCACTAAAGTTTTGTTTGGTTATCTTGCAATCCCGAGATAATCGTCTCCATGCTCCAAATCCATTTTAAAGCCATTTTTAAGGCATTTCGCGCATACATGAAATGAACACATTTTTCTCCAAAACTATAACAGATGCAAGCTTGTCCTGTTTGGTGGAGATGATATTTAATAAAATAAGTAGAAATCCACTAAAAAGTTTTGTTTGGTTATCTTGCAATCCCGAGATAATCGTCTCCATGCTCCAAATCCATTTTAAAGCCATTTTTAAGGCATTTCGCGCATACATGAAATGAACACATTTTTCTCCAAAACTATAACAGATGCAAGCTTGTCCTGTTTGGTGGAGATGATATTTAATAAAATAAGTAGAAATCCACTAAAAGTTTTGTTTGGTTATCTTGCAATCCCGAGATAATCGTCTCCATGCTCCAAATCCATTTTAAAGCCATTTTTAAGGCATTTCGCGCATACATGAAATGAACACATTTTTCTCCAAAACTATAACAGATGCAAGCTTGTCCTGTTTGGTGGAGATGATATTTAATAAAATAAGTAGAAATCCACTAAAAGTTTTGTTTGGTTATCTTGCAATCCCGAGATAATCGTCTCCATGCTCCAAATCCATTTTAAAGCCATTTTTAAGGCATTTCGCGCATACATGAAATGAACACATTTTTCTCCAAAACTATAACAGATGCAAGCTTGTCCTGTTTGGGTGGAGATGATATTTAATAAAATAAGTAGAAATCCACTAAAAGTTTTGTTTGGTTATCTTGCAATCCCGAGATAATCGTCTCCATGCTCCAAATCCATTTTAAAGCCATTTTTAAGGCATTTCGCGCATACATGAAATGAACACATTTTTCTCCAAAACTATAACAGATGCAAGCTTGTCCTGTTTGGTGGAGATGATATTTAATAAAATAAGTAGAAATCCACTAAAAGTTTTGTTTGGTTATCTTGCAATCCCGAGATAATCGTCTCCATGCTCCAAATCCATTTTAAAGCCATTTTTAAGGCATTTCGCGCATACATGAAATGAACACATTTTTCTCCAAAACTATAACAGATGCAAGCTTGTCCTGTTTGGTGGAGATGATATTTAATAAAATAAGTAGAAATCCACTAAAAGTTTTGTTTGGTTATCTTGCAATCCCGAGATAATCGTCTCCATGCTCCAAATCCATTTTAAAGCCATTTTTAAGGCATTTCGCGCATACATGAAATGAACACATTTTTCTCCAAAACTATAACAGATGCAAGCTTGTCCTGTTTGGTGGAGATGATATTTAATAAAATAAGTAGAAATCCACTAAACGTTTTGTTTGGTTATCTTGCAATCCGAGATAATCGTCTCCATGCTCCAAATCCATTTTAAAGCCATTTTTAAGGCATTTCGCGCATACATGAAATGAACACATTTTTCTCCAAAACTATAACAGATGCAAGCTTGTCCTGTTTGGTGGAGATGATATTTAATAAAATAAGTAGAAATCCACTAAAAGTTTTGTTTGGTTATCTTGCAATCCCGAGATAATCGTCTCCATGCTCCAAATCCATTTTAAAGCCATTTTTAAGGCATTTCGCGCATACATGAAATGAACACATTTTTCTCCAAAACTATAACAGATGCAAGCTTGTCCTGTTTGGTGGAGATGATATTTAATAAAATAAGTAGAAATCCACTAAAAGTTTTGTTTGGTTATCTTGCAATCCCGAGATAATCGTCTCCATGCTCCAAATCCATTTTAAAGCCATTTTTAAGGCATTTCGCGCATACATGAAATGAACACATTTTTCTCCAAAACTATAACAGATGCAAGCTTGTCCTGTTTGGTGGAGATGATATTTAATAAAATAAGTAGAAATCCACTAAAAGTTTTGTTTGGTTATCTTGCAATCCCGAGATAATCGTCTCCATGCTCCAAATCCATTTTAAAGCCATTTTTAAGGCATTTCGCGCATACATGAAATGAACACATTTTTCTCCAAAACTATAACAGATGCAAGCTTGTCCTGTTTGGTGGAGATGATATTTAATAAAATAAGTAGAAATCCACTAAAAGTTTTGTTTGGTTATCTTGCAATCCCGAGATAATCGTCTCCATGCTCCAAATCCATTTTAAAGCCATTTTTAAGGCATTTCGCGCATACATGAAATGAACACATTTTTCTCCAAAACTATAACAGATGCAAGCTTGTCCTGTTTGGTGGAGATGATATTTAATAAAATAAGTAGAAATCCACTAAAAGTTTTGTTTGGTTATCTTGCAATCCCGAGATAATCGTCTCCATGCTCCAAATCCATTTTAAAGCCATTTTTAAGGCATTTCGCGCATACATGAAATGAACACATTTTTCTCCAAAACTATAACAGATGCAAGCTTGTCCTGTTTGGTGGAGATGATATTTAATAAAATAAGTAGAAATCCACTAAAAGTTTTGTTTGGTTATCTTGCAATCCCGAGATAATCGTCTCCATGCTCCAAATCCATTTTAAAGCCATTTTTAAGGCATTTCGCGCATACATGAAATGAACACATTTTTCTCCAAAACTATAACAGATGCAAGCTTGTCCTGTTTGGTGGAGATGATATTTAATAAAATAAGTAGAAATCCACTAAAAGTTTTGTTTGGTTATCTTGCAATCCCGAGATAATCGTCTCCATGCTCCAAATCCATTTTAAAGCCATTTTTAAGGCATTTCGCGCATACATGAAATGAACACATTTTTCTCCAAAACTATAACAGATGCAAGCTTGTCCTGTTTGGTGGAGATGATATTTAATAAAATAAGTAGAAATCCACTAAAAGTTTTGTTTGGTTATCTTGCAATCCCGAGATAATCGTCTCCATGCTCCAAATCCATTTTAAAGCCATTTTTAAGGCATTTCGCGCATACATGAAATGAACACATTTTTCTCCAAAACTATAACAGATGCAAGCTTGTCCTGTTTGGTGGAGATGATATTTAATAAAATAAGTAGAAATCCACTAAAAGTTTTGTTTGGTTATCTTGCAATCCCGAGATAATCGTCTCCATGCTCCAAATCCATTTTAAAGCCATTTTTAAGGCATTTCGCGCATACATGAAATGAACACATTTTTCTCCAAAACTATAACAGATGCAAGCTTGTCCTGTTTGGTGGAGATGATATTTAATAAAATAAGTAGAAATCCACTAAAAGTTTTGTTTGGTTATCTTGCAATCCCGAGATAATCGTCTCCATGCTCCAAATCCATTTTAAAGCCATTTTTAAGGCATTTCGCGCATACATGAAATGAACACATTTTTCTCCAAAACTATAACAGATGCAAGCTTGTCCTGTTTGGTGGAGATGATATTTAATAAAATAAGTAGAAATCCACTAAAAGTTTTGTTTGGTTATCTTGCAATCCCGAGATAATCGTCTCCATGCTCCAAATCCATTTTAAAGCCATTTTTAAGGCATTTCGCGCATACATGAAATGAACACATTTTTCTCCAAAACTATAACAGATGCAAGCTTGTCCTGTTTGGTGGAGATGATATTTAATAAAATAAGTAGAAATCCACTAAAAGTTTTGTTTGGTTATCTTGCAATCCCGAGATAATCGTCTCCATGCTCCAAATCCATTTTAAAGCCATTTTTAAGGCATTTCGCGCATACATGAAATGAACACATTTTTCTCCAAAACTATAACAGATGCAAGCTTGTCCTGTTTGGTGGAGATGATATTTAATAAAATAAGTAGAAATCCACTAAAAGTTTTGTTTGGTTATCTTGCAATCCCGAGATAATCGTCTCCATGCTCCAAATCCATTTTAAAGCCATTTTTAAGGCATTTCGCGCATACATGAAATGAACACATTTTTCTCCAAAACTATAACAGATGCAAGCTTGTCCTGTTTGGTGGAGATGATATTTAATAAAATAAGTAGAAATCCACTAAAAGTTTTGTTTGGTTATCTTGCAATCCCGAGATAATCGTCTCCATGCTCCAAATCCATTTTAAAGCCATTTTTAAGGCATTTCGCGCATACATGAAATGAACACATTTTTCTCCAAAACTATAACAGATGCAAGCTTGTCCTGTTTGGTGGAGATGATATTTAATAAAATAAGTAGAAATCCACTAAAAGTTTTGTTTGGTTATCTTGCAATCCCGAGATAATCGTCTCCATGCTCCAAATCCATTTTAAAGCCATTTTTAAGGCATTTCGCGCATACATGAAATGAACACATTTTTCTCCAAAACTATAACAGATGCAAGCTTGTCCTGTTTGGTGGAGATGATATTTAATAAAATAAGTAGAAATCCACTAAAAGTTTTGTTTGGTTATCTTGCAATCCCGAGATAATCGTCTCCATGCTCCAAATCCATTTTAAAGCCATTTTTAAGGCATTTCGCGCATACATGAAATGAACACATTTTTCTCCAAAACTATAACAGATGCAAGCTTGTCCTGTTTGGTGGAGATGATATTTAATAAAATAAGTAGAAATCCACTAAAAGTTTTGTTTGGTTATCTTGCAATCCCGAGATAATCGTCTCCATGCTCCAAATCCATTTTAAAGCCATTTTTAAGGCATTTCGCGCATACATGAAATGAACACATTTTTCTCCAAAACTATAACAGATGCAAGCTTGTCCTGTTTGGTGGAGATGATATTTAATAAAATAAGTAGAAATCCACTAAAAGTTTTGTTTGGTTATCTTGCAATCCCGAGATAATCGTCTCCATGCTCCAAATCCATTTTAAAGCCATTTTTAAGGCATTTCGCGCATACATGAAATGAACACATTTTTCTCCAAAACTATAACAGATGCAAGCTTGTCCTGTTTGGTGGAGATGATATTTAATAAAATAAGTAGAAATCCACTAAAAGTTTTGTTTGGTTATCTTGCAATCCCGAGATAATCGTCTCCATGCTCCAAATCCATTTTAAAGCCATTTTTAAGGCATTTCGCGCATACATGAAATGAACACATTTTTCTCCAAAACTATAACAGATGCAAGCTTGTCCTGTTTGGTGGAGATGATATTTAATAAAATAAGTAGAAATCCACTAAAAGTTTTGTTTGGTTATCTTGCAATCCCGAGATAATCGTCTCCATGCTCCAAATCCATTTTAAAGCCATTTTTAAGGCATTTCGCGCATACATGAAATGAACACATTTTTCTCCAAAACTATAACAGATGCAAGCTTGTCCTGTTTGGTGGAGATGATATTTAATAAAATAAGTAGAAATCCACTAAAAGTTTTGTTTGGTTATCTTGCAATCCCGAGATAATCGTCTCCATGCTCCAAATCCATTTTAAAGCCATTTTTAAGGCATTTCGCGCATACATGAAATGAACACATTTTTCTCCAAAACTATAACAGATGCAAGCTTGTCCTGTTTGGTGGAGATGATATTTAATAAAATAAGTAGAAATCCACTAAAAGTTTTGTTTGGTTATCTTGCAATCCCGAGATAATCGTCTCCATGCTCCAAATCCATTTTAAAGCCATTTTTAAGGCATTTCGCGCATACATGAAATGAACACATTTTTCTCCAAAACTATAACAGATGCAAGCTTGTCCTGTTTGGTGGAGATGATATTTAATAAAATAAGTAGAAATCCACTAAAAGTTTTGTTTGGTTATCTTGCAATCCCGAGATAATCGTCTCCATGCTCCAAATCCATTTTAAAGCCATTTTTAAGGCATTTCGCGCATACATGAAATGAACACATTTTTCTCCAAAACTATAACAGATGCAAGCTTGTCCTGTTTGGTGGAGATGATATTTAATAAAATAAGTAGAAATCCACTAAAAGTTTTGTTTGGTTATCTTGCAATCCCGAGATAATCGTCTCCATGCTCCAAATCCATTTTAAAGCCATTTTTAAGGCATTTCGCGCATACATGAAATGAACACATTTTTCTCCAAAACTATAACAGATGCAAGCTTGTCCTGTTTGGTGGAGATGATATTTAATAAAATAAGTAGAAATCCACTAAAAGTTTTGTTTGGTTATCTTGCAATCCCGAGATAATCGTCTCCATGCTCCAAATCCATTTTAAAGCCATTTTTAAGGCATTTCGCGCATACATGAAATGAACACATTTTTCTCCAAAACTATAACAGATGCAAGCTTGTCCTGTTTGGTGGAGATGATATTTAATAAAATAAGTAGAAATCCACTAAAAGTTTTGTTTGGTTATCTTGCAATCCCGAGATAATCGTCTCCATGCTCCAAATCCATTTTAAAGCCATTTTTAAGGCATTTCGCGCATACATGAAATGAACACATTTTTCTCCAAAACTATAACAGATGCAAGCTTGTCCTGTTTGGTGGAGATGATATTTAATAAAATAAGTAGAAATCCACTAAAAGTTTTGTTTGGTTATCTTGCAATCCCGAGATAATCGTCTCCATGCTCCAAATCCATTTTAAAGCCATTTTTAAGGCATTTCGCGCATACATGAAATGAACACATTTTTCTCCAAAACTATAACAGATGCAAGCTTGTCCTGTTTGGTGGAGATGATATTTAATAAAATAAGTAGAAATCCACTAAAAGTTTTGTTTGGTTATCTTGCAATCCCGAGATAATCGTCTCCATGCTCCAAATCCATTTTAAAGCCATTTTTAAGGCATTTCGCGCATACATGAAATGAACACATTTTTCTCCAAAACTATAACAGATGCAAGCTTGTCCTGTTTGGTGGAGATGATATTTAATAAAATAAGTAGAAATCCACTAAAAGTTTTGTTTGGTTATCTTGCAATCCCGAGATAATCGTCTCCATGCTCCAAATCCATTTTAAAGCCATTTTTAAGGCATTTCGCGCATACATGAAATGAACACATTTTTCTCCAAAACTATAACAGATGCAAGCTTGTCCTGTTTGGTGGAGATGATATTTAATAAAATAAGTAGAAATCCACTAAAAGTTTTGTTTGGTTATCTTGCAATCCCGAGATAATCGTCTCCATGCTCCAAATCCATTTTAAAGCCATTTTTAAGGCATTTCGCGCATACATGAAATGAACACATTTTTCTCCAAAACTATAACAGATGCAAGCTTGTCCTGTTTGGTGGAGATGATATTTAATAAAATAAGTAGAAATCCACTAAAAGTTTTGTTTGGTTATCTTGCAATCCCGAGATAATCGTCTCCATGCTCCAAATCCATTTTAAAGCCATTTTTAAGGCATTTCGCGCATACATGAAATGAACACATTTTTCTCCAAAACTATAACAGATGCAAGCTTGTCCTGTTTGGTGGAGATGATATTTAATAAAATAAGTAGAAATCCACTAAAAGTTTTGTTTGGTTATCTTGCAATCCCGAGATAATCGTCTCCATGCTCCAAATCCATTTTAAAGCCATTTTTAAGGCATTTCGCGCATACATGAAATGAACACATTTTTCTCCAAAACTATAACAGATGCAAGCTTGTCCTGTTTGGTGGAGATGATATTTAATAAAATAAGTAGAAATCCACTAAAAGTTTTGTTTGGTTATCTTGCAATCCCGAGATAATCGTCTCCATGCTCCAAATCCATTTTAAAGCCATTTTTAAGGCATTTCGCGCATACATGAAATGAACACATTTTTCTCCAAAACTATAACAGATGCAAGCTTGTCCTGTTTGGTGGAGATGATATTTAATAAAATAAGTAGAAATCCACTAAAAGTTTTGTTTGGTTATCTTGCAATCCCGAGATAATCGTCTCCATGCTCCAAATCCATTTTAAAGCCATTTTTAAGGCATTTCGCGCATACATGAAATGAACACATTTTTCTCCAAAACTATAACAGATGCAAGCTTGTCCTGTTTGGTGGAGATGATATTTAATAAAATAAGTAGAAATCCACTAAAAGTTTTGTTTGGTTATCTTGCAATCCCGAGATAATCGTCTCCATGCTCCAAATCCATTTTAAAGCCATTTTTAAGGCATTTCGCGCATACATGAAATGAACACATTTTTCTCCAAAACTATAACAGATGCAAGCTTGTCCTGTTTGGTGGAGATGATATTTAATAAAATAAGTAGAAATCCACTAAAAGTTTTGTTTGGTTATCTTGCAATCCCGAGATAATCGTCTCCATGCTCCAAATCCATTTTAAAGCCATTTTTAAGGCATTTCGCGCATACATGAAATGAACACATTTTTCTCCAAAACTATAACAGATGCAAGCTTGTCCTGTTTGGTGGAGATGATATTTAATAAAATAAGTAGAAATCCACTAAAAGTTTTGTTTGGTTATCTTGCAATCCCGAGATAATCGTCTCCATGCTCCAAATCCATTTTAAAGCCATTTTTAAGGCATTTCGCGCATACATGAAATGAACACATTTTTCTCCAAAACTATAACAGATGCAAGCTTGTCCTGTTTGGTGGAGATGATATTTAATAAAATAAGTAGAAATCCACTAAAAGTTTTGTTTGGTTATCTTGCAATCCCGAGATAATCGTCTCCATGCTCCAAATCCATTTTAAAGCCATTTTTAAGGCATTTCGCGCATACATGAAATGAACACATTTTTCTCCAAAACTATAACAGATGCAAGCTTGTCCTGTTTGGTGGAGATGATATTTAATAAAATAAGTAGAAATCCACTAAAAGTTTTGTTTGGTTATCTTGCAATCCCGAGATAATCGTCTCCATGCTCCAAATCCATTTTAAAGCCATTTTTAAGGCATTTCGCGCATACATGAAATGAACACATTTTTCTCCAAAACTATAACAGATGCAAGCTTGTCCTGTTTGGTGGAGATGATATTTAATAAAATAAGTAGAAATCCACTAAAAGTTTTGTTTGGTTATCTTGCAATCCCGAGATAATCGTCTCCATGCTCCAAATCCATTTTAAAGCCATTTTTAAGGCATTTCGCGCATACATGAAATGAACACATTTTTCTCCAAAACTATAACAGATGCAAGCTTGTCCTGTTTGGTGGAGATGATATTTAATAAAATAAGTAGAAATCCACTAAAAGTTTTGTTTGGTTATCTTGCAATCCCGAGATAATCGTCTCCATGCTCCAAATCCATTTTAAAGCCATTTTTAAGGCATTTCGCGCATACATGAAATGAACACATTTTTCTCCAAAACTATAACAGATGCAAGCTTGTCCTGTTTGGTGGAGATGATATTTAATAAAATAAGTAGAAATCCACTAAAAGTTTTGTTTGGTTATCTTGCAATCCCGAGATAATCGTCTCCATGCTCCAAATCCATTTTAAAGCCATTTTTAAGGCATTTCGCGCATACATGAAATGAACACATTTTTCTCCAAAACTATAACAGATGCAAGCTTGTCCTGTTTGGTGGAGATGATATTTAATAAAATAAGTAGAAATCCACTAAAAGTTTTGTTTGGTTATCTTGCAATCCCGAGATAATCGTCTCCATGCTCCAAATCCATTTTAAAGCCATTTTTAAGGCATTTCGCGCATACATGAAATGAACACATTTTTCTCCAAAACTATAACAGATGCAAGCTTGTCCTGTTTGGTGGAGATGATATTTAATAAAATAAGTAGAAATCCACTAAAAGTTTTGTTTGGTTATCTTGCAATCCCGAGATAATCGTCTCCATGCTCCAAATCCATTTTAAAGCCATTTTTAAGGCATTTCGCGCATACATGAAATGAACACATTTTTCTCCAAAACTATAACAGATGCAAGCTTGTCCTGTTTGGTGGAGATGATATTTAATAAAATAAGTAGAAATCCACTAAAAGTTTTGTTTGGTTATCTTGCAATCCCGAGATAATCGTCTCCATGCTCCAAATCCATTTTAAAGCCATTTTTAAGGCATTTCGCGCATACATGAAATGAACACATTTTTCTCCAAAACTATAACAGATGCAAGCTTGTCCTGTTTGGTGGAGATGATATTTAATAAAATAAGTAGAAATCCACTAAAAGTTTTGTTTGGTTATCTTGCAATCCCGAGATAATCGTCTCCATGCTCCAAATCCATTTTAAAGCCATTTTTAAGGCATTTCGCGCATACATGAAATGAACACATTTTTCTCCAAAACTATAACAGATGCAAGCTTGTCCTGTTTGGTGGAGATGATATTTAATAAAATAAGTAGAAATCCACTAAAAGTTTTGTTTGGTTATCTTGCAATCCCGAGATAATCGTCTCCATGCTCCAAATCCATTTTAAAGCCATTTTTAAGGCATTTCGCGCATACATGAAATGAACACATTTTTCTCCAAAACTATAACAGATGCAAGCTTGTCCTGTTTGGTGGAGATGATATTTAATAAAATAAGTAGAAATCCACTAAAAGTTTTGTTTGGTTATCTTGCAATCCCGAGATAATCGTCTCCATGCTCCAAATCCATTTTAAAGCCATTTTTAAGGCATTTCGCGCATACATGAAATGAACACATTTTTCTCCAAAACTATAACAGATGCAAGCTTGTCCTGTTTGGTGGAGATGATATTTAATAAAATAAGTAGAAATCCACTAAAAGTTTTGTTTGGTTATCTTGCAATCCCGAGATAATCGTCTCCATGCTCCAAATCCATTTTAAAGCCATTTTTAAGGCATTTCGCGCATACATGAAATGAACACATTTTTCTCCAAAACTATAACAGATGCAAGCTTGTCCTGTTTGGTGGAGATGATATTTAATAAAATAAGTAGAAATCCACTAAAAGTTTTGTTTGGTTATCTTGCAATCCCGAGATAATCGTCTCCATGCTCCAAATCCATTTTAAAGCCATTTTTAAGGCATTTCGCGCATACATGAAATGAACACATTTTTCTCCAAAACTATAACAGATGCAAGCTTGTCCTGTTTGGTGGAGATGATATTTAATAAAATAAGTAGAAATCCACTAAAAGTTTTGTTTGGTTATCTTGCAATCCCGAGATAATCGTCTCCATGCTCCAAATCCATTTTAAAGCCATTTTTAAGGCATTTCGCGCATACATGAAATGAACACATTTTTCTCCAAAACTATAACAGATGCAAGCTTGTCCTGTTTGGTGGAGATGATATTTAATAAAATAAGTAGAAATCCACTAAAAGTTTTGTTTGGTTATCTTGCAATCCCGAGATAATCGTCTCCATGCTCCAAATCCATTTTAAAGCCATTTTTAAGGCATTTCGCGCATACATGAAATGAACACATTTTTCTCCAAAACTATAACAGATGCAAGCTTGTCCTGTTTGGTGGAGATGATATTTAATAAAATAAGTAGAAATCCACTAAAAGTTTTGTTTGGTTATCTTGCAATCCCGAGATAATCGTCTCCATGCTCCAAATCCATTTTAAAGCCATTTTTAAGGCATTTCGCGCATACATGAAATGAACACATTTTTCTCCAAAACTATAACAGATGCAAGCTTGTCCTGTTTGGTGGAGATGATATTTAATAAAATAAGTAGAAATCCACTAAAAGTTTTGTTTGGTTATCTTGCAATCCCGAGATAATCGTCTCCATGCTCCAAATCCATTTTAAAGCCATTTTTAAGGCATTTCGCGCATACATGAAATGAACACATTTTTCTCCAAAACTATAACAGATGCAAGCTTGTCCTGTTTGGTGGAGATGATATTTAATAAAATAAGTAGAAATCCACTAAAAGTTTTGTTTGGTTATCTTGCAATCCCGAGATAATCGTCTCCATGCTCCAAATCCATTTTAAAGCCATTTTTAAGGCATTTCGCGCATACATGAAATGAACACATTTTTCTCCAAAACTATAACAGATGCAAGCTTGTCCTGTTTGGTGGAGATGATATTTAATAAAATAAGTAGAAATCCACTAAAAGTTTTGTTTGGTTATCTTGCAATCCCGAGATAATCGTCTCCATGCTCCAAATCCATTTTAAAGCCATTTTTAAGGCATTTCGCGCATACATGAAATGAACACATTTTTCTCCAAAACTATAACAGATGCAAGCTTGTCCTGTTTGGTGGAGATGATATTTAATAAAATAAGTAGAAATCCACTAAAAGTTTTGTTTGGTTATCTTGCAATCCCGAGATAATCGTCTCCATGCTCCAAATCCATTTTAAAGCCATTTTTAAGGCATTTCGCGCATACATGAAATGAACACATTTTTCTCCAAAACTATAACAGATGCAAGCTTGTCCTGTTTGGTGGAGATGATATTTAATAAAATAAGTAGAAATCCACTAAAAGTTTTGTTTGGTTATCTTGCAATCCCGAGATAATCGTCTCCATGCTCCAAATCCATTTTAAAGCCATTTTTAAGGCATTTCGCGCATACATGAAATGAACACATTTTTCTCCAAAACTATAACAGATGCAAGCTTGTCCTGTTTGGTGGAGATGATATTTAATAAAATAAGTAGAAATCCACTAAAAGTTTTGTTTGGTTATCTTGCAATCCCGAGATAATCGTCTCCATGCTCCAAATCCATTTTAAAGCCATTTTTAAGGCATTTCGCGCATACATGAAATGAACACATTTTTCTCCAAAACTATAACAGATGCAAGCTTGTCCTGTTTGGTGGAGATGATATTTAATAAAATAAGTAGAAATCCACTAAAAGTTTTGTTTGGTTATCTTGCAATCCCGAGATAATCGTCTCCATGCTCCAAATCCATTTTAAAGCCATTTTTAAGGCATTTCGCGCATACATGAAATGAACACATTTTTCTCCAAAACTATAACAGATGCAAGCTTGTCCTGTTTGGTGGAGATGATATTTAATAAAATAAGTAGAAATCCACTAAAAGTTTTGTTTGGTTATCTTGCAATCCCGAGATAATCGTCTCCATGCTCCAAATCCATTTTAAAGCCATTTTTAAGGCATTTCGCGCATACATGAAATGAACACATTTTTCTCCAAAACTATAACAGATGCAAGCTTGTCCTGTTTGGTGGAGATGATATTTAATAAAATAAGTAGAAATCCACTAAAAGTTTTGTTTGGTTATCTTGCAATCCCGAGATAATCGTCTCCATGCTCCAAATCCATTTTAAAGCCATTTTTAAGGCATTTCGCGCATACATGAAATGAACACATTTTTCTCCAAAACTATAACAGATGCAAGCTTGTCCTGTTTGGTGGAGATGATATTTAATAAAATAAGTAGAAATCCACTAAAAGTTTTGTTTGGTTATCTTGCAATCCCGAGATAATCGTCTCCATGCTCCAAATCCATTTTAAAGCCATTTTTAAGGCATTTCGCGCATACATGAAATGAACACATTTTTCTCCAAAACTATAACAGATGCAAGCTTGTCCTGTTTGGTGGAGATGATATTTAATAAAATAAGTAGAAATCCACTAAAAGTTTTGTTTGGTTATCTTGCAATCCCGAGATAATCGTCTCCATGCTCCAAATCCATTTTAAAGCCATTTTTAAGGCATTTCGCGCATACATGAAATGAACACATTTTTCTCCAAAACTATAACAGATGCAAGCTTGTCCTGTTTGGTGGAGATGATATTTAATAAAATAAGTAGAAATCCACTAAAAGTTTTGTTTGGTTATCTTGCAATCCCGAGATAATCGTCTCCATGCTCCAAATCCATTTTAAAGCCATTTTTAAGGCATTTCGCGCATACATGAAATGAACACATTTTTCTCCAAAACTATAACAGATGCAAGCTTGTCCTGTTTGGTGGAGATGATATTTAATAAAATAAGTAGAAATCCACTAAAAGTTTTGTTTGGTTATCTTGCAATCCCGAGATAATCGTCTCCATGCTCCAAATCCATTTTAAAGCCATTTTTAAGGCATTTCGCGCATACATGAAATGAACACATTTTTCTCCAAAACTATAACAGATGCAAGCTTGTCCTGTTTGGTGGAGATGATATTTAATAAAATAAGTAGAAATCCACTAAAAGTTTTGTTTGGTTATCTTGCAATCCCGAGATAATCGTCTCCATGCTCCAAATCCATTTTAAAGCCATTTTTAAGGCATTTCGCGCATACATGAAATGAACACATTTTTCTCCAAAACTATAACAGATGCAAGCTTGTCCTGTTTGGTGGAGATGATATTTAATAAAATAAGTAGAAATCCACTAAAAGTTTTGTTTGGTTATCTTGCAATCCCGAGATAATCGTCTCCATGCTCCAAATCCATTTTAAAGCCATTTTTAAGGCATTTCGCGCATACATGAAATGAACACATTTTTCTCCAAAACTATAACAGATGCAAGCTTGTCCTGTTTGGTGGAGATGATATTTAATAAAATAAGTAGAAATCCACTAAAAGTTTTGTTTGGTTATCTTGCAATCCCGAGATAATCGTCTCCATGCTCCAAATCCATTTTAAAGCCATTTTTAAGGCATTTCGCGCATACATGAAATGAACACATTTTTCTCCAAAACTATAACAGATGCAAGCTTGTCCTGTTTGGTGGAGATGATATTTAATAAAATAAGTAGAAATCCACTAAAAGTTTTGTTTGGTTATCTTGCAATCCCGAGATAATCGTCTCCATGCTCCAAATCCATTTTAAAGCCATTTTTAAGGCATTTCGCGCATACATGAAATGAACACATTTTTCTCCAAAACTATAACAGATGCAAGCTTGTCCTGTTTGGTGGAGATGATATTTAATAAAATAAGTAGAAATCCACTAAAAGTTTTGTTTGGTTATCTTGCAATCCCGAGATAATCGTCTCCATGCTCCAAATCCATTTTAAAGCCATTTTTAAGGCATTTCGCGCATACATGAAATGAACACATTTTTCTCCAAAACTATAACAGATGCAAGCTTGTCCTGTTTGGTGGAGATGATATTTAATAAAATAAGTAGAAATCCACTAAAAGTTTTGTTTGGTTATCTTGCAATCCCGAGATAATCGTCTCCATGCTCCAAATCCATTTTAAAGCCATTTTTAAGGCATTTCGCGCATACATGAAATGAACACATTTTTCTCCAAAACTATAACAGATGCAAGCTTGTCCTGTTTGGTGGAGATGATATTTAATAAAATAAGTAGAAATCCACTAAAAGTTTTGTTTGGTTATCTTGCAATCCCGAGATAATCGTCTCCATGCTCCAAATCCATTTTAAAGCCATTTTTAAGGCATTTCGCGCATACATGAAATGAACACATTTTTCTCCAAAACTATAACAGATGCAAGCTTGTCCTGTTTGGTGGAGATGATATTTAATAAAATAAGTAGAAATCCACTAAAAGTTTTGTTTGGTTATCTTGCAATCCCGAGATAATCGTCTCCATGCTCCAAATCCATTTTAAAGCCATTTTTAAGGCATTTCGCGCATACATGAAATGAACACATTTTTCTCCAAAACTATAACAGATGCAAGCTTGTCCTGTTTGGTGGAGATGATATTTAATAAAATAAGTAGAAATCCACTAAAAGTTTTGTTTGGTTATCTTGCAATCCCGAGATAATCGTCTCCATGCTCCAAATCCATTTTAAAGCCATTTTTAAGGCATTTCGCGCATACATGAAATGAACACATTTTTCTCCAAAACTATAACAGATGCAAGCTTGTCCTGTTTGGTGGAGATGATATTTAATAAAATAAGTAGAAATCCACTAAAAGTTTTGTTTGGTTATCTTGCAATCCCGAGATAATCGTCTCCATGCTCCAAATCCATTTTAAAGCCATTTTTAAGGCATTTCGCGCATACATGAAATGAACACATTTTTCTCCAAAACTATAACAGATGCAAGCTTGTCCTGTTTGGTGGAGATGATATTTAATAAAATAAGTAGAAATCCACTAAAAGTTTTGTTTGGTTATCTTGCAATCCCGAGATAATCGTCTCCATGCTCCAAATCCATTTTAAAGCCATTTTTAAGGCATTTCGCGCATACATGAAATGAACACATTTTTCTCCAAAACTATAACAGATGCAAGCTTGTCCTGTTTGGTGGAGATGATATTTAATAAAATAAGTAGAAATCCACTAAAAGTTTTGTTTGGTTATCTTGCAATCCCGAGATAATCGTCTCCATGCTCCAAATCCATTTTAAAGCCATTTTTAAGGCATTTCGCGCATACATGAAATGAACACATTTTTCTCCAAAACTATAACAGATGCAAGCTTGTCCTGTTTGGTGGAGATGATATTTAATAAAATAAGTAGAAATCCACTAAAAGTTTTGTTTGGTTATCTTGCAATCCCGAGATAATCGTCTCCATGCTCCAAATCCATTTTAAAGCCATTTTTAAGGCATTTCGCGCATACATGAAATGAACACATTTTTCTCCAAAACTATAACAGATGCAAGCTTGTCCTGTTTGGTGGAGATGATATTTAATAAAATAAGTAGAAATCCACTAAAAGTTTTGTTTGGTTATCTTGCAATCCCGAGATAATCGTCTCCATGCTCCAAATCCATTTTAAAGCCATTTTTAAGGCATTTCGCGCATACATGAAATGAACACATTTTTCTCCAAAACTATAACAGATGCAAGCTTGTCCTGTTTGGTGGAGATGATATTTAATAAAATAAGTAGAAATCCACTAAAAGTTTTGTTTGGTTATCTTGCAATCCCGAGATAATCGTCTCCATGCTCCAAATCCATTTTAAAGCCATTTTTAAGGCATTTCGCGCATACATGAAATGAACACATTTTTCTCCAAAACTATAACAGATGCAAGCTTGTCCTGTTTGGTGGAGATGATATTTAATAAAATAAGTAGAAATCCACTAAAAGTTTTGTTTGGTTATCTTGCAATCCCGAGATAATCGTCTCCATGCTCCAAATCCATTTTAAAGCCATTTTTAAGGCATTTCGCGCATACATGAAATGAACACATTTTTCTCCAAAACTATAACAGATGCAAGCTTGTCCTGTTTGGTGGAGATGATATTTAATAAAATAAGTAGAAATCCACTAAAAGTTTTGTTTGGTTATCTTGCAATCCCGAGATAATCGTCTCCATGCTCCAAATCCATTTTAAAGCCATTTTTAAGGCATTTCGCGCATACATGAAATGAACACATTTTTCTCCAAAACTATAACAGATGCAAGCTTGTCCTGTTTGGTGGAGATGATATTTAATAAAATAAGTAGAAATCCACTAAAAGTTTTGTTTGGTTATCTTGCAATCCCGAGATAATCGTCTCCATGCTCCAAATCCATTTTAAAGCCATTTTTAAGGCATTTCGCGCATACATGAAATGAACACATTTTTCTCCAAAACTATAACAGATGCAAGCTTGTCCTGTTTGGTGGAGATGATATTTAATAAAATAAGTAGAAATCCACTAAAAGTTTTGTTTGGTTATCTTGCAATCCCGAGATAATCGTCTCCATGCTCCAAATCCATTTTAAAGCCATTTTTAAGGCATTTCGCGCATACATGAAATGAACACATTTTTCTCCAAAACTATAACAGATGCAAGCTTGTCCTGTTTGGTGGAGATGATATTTAATAAAATAAGTAGAAATCCACTAAAAGTTTTGTTTGGTTATCTTGCAATCCCGAGATAATCGTCTCCATGCTCCAAATCCATTTTAAAGCCATTTTTAAGGCATTTCGCGCATACATGAAATGAACACATTTTTCTCCAAAACTATAACAGATGCAAGCTTGTCCTGTTTGGTGGAGATGATATTTAATAAAATAAGTAGAAATCCACTAAAAGTTTTGTTTGGTTATCTTGCAATCCCGAGATAATCGTCTCCATGCTCCAAATCCATTTTAAAGCCATTTTTAAGGCATTTCGCGCATACATGAAATGAACACATTTTTCTCCAAAACTATAACAGATGCAAGCTTGTCCTGTTTGGTGGAGATGATATTTAATAAAATAAGTAGAAATCCACTAAAAGTTTTGTTTGGTTATCTTGCAATCCCGAGATAATCGTCTCCATGCTCCAAATCCATTTTAAAGCCATTTTTAAGGCATTTCGCGCATACATGAAATGAACACATTTTTCTCCAAAACTATAACAGATGCAAGCTTGTCCTGTTTGGTGGAGATGATATTTAATAAAATAAGTAGAAATCCACTAAAAGTTTTGTTTGGTTATCTTGCAATCCCGAGATAATCGTCTCCATGCTCCAAATCCATTTTAAAGCCATTTTTAAGGCATTTCGCGCATACATGAAATGAACACATTTTTCTCCAAAACTATAACAGATGCAAGCTTGTCCTGTTTGGTGGAGATGATATTTAATAAAATAAGTAGAAATCCACTAAAAGTTTTGTTTGGTTATCTTGCAATCCCGAGATAATCGTCTCCATGCTCCAAATCCATTTTAAAGCCATTTTTAAGGCATTTCGCGCATACATGAAATGAACACATTTTTCTCCAAAACTATAACAGATGCAAGCTTGTCCTGTTTGGTGGAGATGATATTTAATAAAATAAGTAGAAATCCACTAAAAGTTTTGTTTGGTTATCTTGCAATCCCGAGATAATCGTCTCCATGCTCCAAATCCATTTTAAAGCCATTTTTAAGGCATTTCGCGCATACATGAAATGAACACATTTTTCTCCAAAACTATAACAGATGCAAGCTTGTCCTGTTTGGTGGAGATGATATTTAATAAAATAAGTAGAAATCCACTAAAAGTTTTGTTTGGTTATCTTGCAATCCCGAGATAATCGTCTCCATGCTCCAAATCCATTTTAAAGCCATTTTTAAGGCATTTCGCGCATACATGAAATGAACACATTTTTCTCCAAAACTATAACAGATGCAAGCTTGTCCTGTTTGGTGGAGATGATATTTAATAAAATAAGTAGAAATCCACTAAAAGTTTTGTTTGGTTATCTTGCAATCCCGAGATAATCGTCTCCATGCTCCAAATCCATTTTAAAGCCATTTTTAAGGCATTTCGCGCATACATGAAATGAACACATTTTTCTCCAAAACTATAACAGATGCAAGCTTGTCCTGTTTGGTGGAGATGATATTTAATAAAATAAGTAGAAATCCACTAAAAGTTTTGTTTGGTTATCTTGCAATCCCGAGATAATCGTCTCCATGCTCCAAATCCATTTTAAAGCCATTTTTAAGGCATTTCGCGCATACATGAAATGAACACATTTTTCTCCAAAACTATAACAGATGCAAGCTTGTCCTGTTTGGTGGAGATGATATTTAATAAAATAAGTAGAAATCCACTAAAAGTTTTGTTTGGTTATCTTGCAATCCCGAGATAATCGTCTCCATGCTCCAAATCCATTTTAAAGCCATTTTTAAGGCATTTCGCGCATACATGAAATGAACACATTTTTCTCCAAAACTATAACAGATGCAAGCTTGTCCTGTTTGGTGGAGATGATATTTAATAAAATAAGTAGAAATCCACTAAAAGTTTTGTTTGGTTATCTTGCAATCCCGAGATAATCGTCTCCATGCTCCAAATCCATTTTAAAGCCATTTTTAAGGCATTTCGCGCATACATGAAATGAACACATTTTTCTCCAAAACTATAACAGATGCAAGCTTGTCCTGTTTGGTGGAGATGATATTTAATAAAATAAGTAGAAATCCACTAAAAGTTTTGTTTGGTTATCTTGCAATCCCGAGATAATCGTCTCCATGCTCCAAATCCATTTTAAAGCCATTTTTAAGGCATTTCGCGCATACATGAAATGAACACATTTTTCTCCAAAACTATAACAGATGCAAGCTTGTCCTGTTTGGTGGAGATGATATTTAATAAAATAAGTAGAAATCCACTAAAAGTTTTGTTTGGTTATCTTGCAATCCCGAGATAATCGTCTCCATGCTCCAAATCCATTTTAAAGCCATTTTTAAGGCATTTCGCGCATACATGAAATGAACACATTTTTCTCCAAAACTATAACAGATGCAAGCTTGTCCTGTTTGGTGGAGATGATATTTAATAAAATAAGTAGAAATCCACTAAAAGTTTTGTTTGGTTATCTTGCAATCCCGAGATAATCGTCTCCATGCTCCAAATCCATTTTAAAGCCATTTTTAAGGCATTTCGCGCATACATGAAATGAACACATTTTTCTCCAAAACTATAACAGATGCAAGCTTGTCCTGTTTGGTGGAGATGATATTTAATAAAATAAGTAGAAATCCACTAAAAGTTTTGTTTGGTTATCTTGCAATCCCGAGATAATCGTCTCCATGCTCCAAATCCATTTTAAAGCCATTTTTAAGGCATTTCGCGCATACATGAAATGAACACATTTTTCTCCAAAACTATAACAGATGCAAGCTTGTCCTGTTTGGTGGAGATGATATTTAATAAAATAAGTAGAAATCCACTAAAAGTTTTGTTTGGTTATCTTGCAATCCCGAGATAATCGTCTCCATGCTCCAAATCCATTTTAAAGCCATTTTTAAGGCATTTCGCGCATACATGAAATGAACACATTTTTCTCCAAAACTATAACAGATGCAAGCTTGTCCTGTTTGGTGGAGATGATATTTAATAAAATAAGTATAGAAATCCACTAAAAGTTTTGTTTGGTTATCTTGCAATCCCGAGATAATCGTCTCCATGCTCCAAATCCATTTTAAAGCCATTTTTAAGGCATTTCGCGCATACATGAAATGAACACATTTTTCTCCAAAACTATAACAGATGCAAGCTTGTCCTGTTTGGTGGAGATGATATTTAATAAAATAAGTAGAAATCCACTAAAAGTTTTGTTTGGTTATCTTGCAATCCCGAGATAATCGTCTCCATGCTCCAAATCCATTTTAAAGCCATTTTTAAGGCATTTCGCGCATACATGAAATGAACACATTTTTCTCCAAAACTATAACAGATGCAAGCTTGTCCTGTTTGGTGGAGATGATATTTAATAAAATAAGTAGAAATCCACTAAAAGTTTTGTTTGGTTATCTTGCAATCCCGAGATAATCGTCTCCATGCTCCAAATCCATTTTAAAGCCATTTTTAAGGCATTTCGCGCATACATGAAATGAACACATTTTTCTCCAAAACTATAACAGATGCAAGCTTGTCCTGTTTGGTGGAGATGATATTTAATAAAATAAGTAGAAATCCACTAAAAGTTTTGTTTGGTTATCTTGCAATCCCGAGATAATCGTCTCCATGCTCCAAATCCATTTTAAAGCCATTTTTAAGGCATTTCGCGCATACATGAAATGAACACATTTTTCTCCAAAACTATAACAGATGCAAGCTTGTCCTGTTTGGTGGAGATGATATTTAATAAAATAAGTAGAAATCCACTAAAAGTTTTGTTTGGTTATCTTGCAATCCCGAGATAATCGTCTCCATGCTCCAAATCCATTTTAAAGCCATTTTTAAGGCATTTCGCGCATACATGAAATGAACACATTTTTCTCCAAAACTATAACAGATGCAAGCTTGTCCTGTTTGGTGGAGATGATATTTAATAAAATAAGTAGAAATCCACTAAAAGTTTTGTTTGGTTATCTTGCAATCCCGAGATAATCGTCTCCATGCTCCAAATCCATTTTAAAGCCATTTTTAAGGCATTTCGCGCATACATGAAATGAACACATTTTTCTCCAAAACTATAACAGATGCAAGCTTGTCCTGTTTGGTGGAGATGATATTTAATAAAATAAGTAGAAATCCACTAAAAGTTTTGTTTGGTTATCTTGCAATCCCGAGATAATCGTCTCCATGCTCCAAATCCATTTTAAAGCCATTTTTAAGGCATTTCGCGCATACATGAAATGAACACATTTTTCTCCAAAACTATAACAGATGCAAGCTTGTCCTGTTTGGTGGAGATGATATTTAATAAAATAAGTAGAAATCCACTAAAAGTTTTGTTTGGTTATCTTGCAATCCCGAGATAATCGTCTCCATGCTCCAAATCCATTTTAAAGCCATTTTTAAGGCATTTCGCGCATACATGAAATGAACACATTTTTCTCCAAAACTATAACAGATGCAAGCTTGTCCTGTTTGGTGGAGATGATATTTAATAAAATAAGTAGAAATCCACTAAAAGTTTTGTTTGGTTATCTTGCAATCCCGAGATAATCGTCTCCATGCTCCAAATCCATTTTAAAGCCATTTTTAAGGCATTTCGCGCATACATGAAATGAACACATTTTTCTCCAAAACTATAACAGATGCAAGCTTGTCCTGTTTGGTGGAGATGATATTTAATAAAATAAGTAGAAATCCACTAAAAGTTTTGTTTGGTTATCTTGCAATCCCGAGATAATCGTCTCCATGCTCCAAATCCATTTTAAAGCCATTTTTAAGGCATTTCGCGCATACATGAAATGAACACATTTTTCTCCAAAACTATAACAGATGCAAGCTTGTCCTGTTTGGTGGAGATGATATTTAATAAAATAAGTAGAAATCCACTAAAAGTTTTGTTTGGTTATCTTGCAATCCCGAGATAATCGTCTCCATGCTCCAAATCCATTTTAAAGCCATTTTTAAGGCATTTCGCGCATACATGAAATGAACACATTTTTCTCCAAAACTATAACAGATGCAAGCTTGTCCTGTTTGGTGGAGATGATATTTAATAAAATAAGTAGAAATCCACTAAAAGTTTTGTTTGGTTATCTTGCAATCCCGAGATAATCGTCTCCATGCTCCAAATCCATTTTAAAGCCATTTTTAAGGCATTTCGCGCATACATGAAATGAACACATTTTTCTCCAAAACTATAACAGATGCAAGCTTGTCCTGTTTGGTGGAGATGATATTTAATAAAATAAGTAGAAATCCACTAAAAGTTTTGTTTGGTTATCTTGCAATCCCGAGATAATCGTCTCCATGCTCCAAATCCATTTTAAAGCCATTTTTAAGGCATTTCGCGCATACATGAAATGAACACATTTTTCTCCAAAACTATAACAGATGCAAGCTTGTCCTGTTTGGTGGAGATGATATTTAATAAAATAAGTAGAAATCCACTAAAAGTTTTGTTTGGTTATCTTGCAATCCCGAGATAATCGTCTCCATGCTCCAAATCCATTTTAAAGCCATTTTTAAGGCATTTCGCGCATACATGAAATGAACACATTTTTCTCCAAAACTATAACAGATGCAAGCTTGTCCTGTTTGGTGGAGATGATATTTAATAAAATAAGTAGAAATCCACTAAAAGTTTTGTTTGGTTATCTTGCAATCCCGAGATAATCGTCTCCATGCTCCAAATCCATTTTAAAGCCATTTTTAAGGCATTTCGCGCATACATGAAATGAACACATTTTTCTCCAAAACTATAACAGATGCAAGCTTGTCCTGTTTGGTGGAGATGATATTTAATAAAATAAGTAGAAATCCACTAAAAGTTTTGTTTGGTTATCTTGCAATCCCGAGATAATCGTCTCCATGCTCCAAATCCATTTTAAAGCCATTTTTAAGGCATTTCGCGCATACATGAAATGAACACATTTTTCTCCAAAACTATAACAGATGCAAGCTTGTCCTGTTTGGTGGAGATGATATTTAATAAAATAAGTAGAAATCCACTAAAAGTTTTGTTTGGTTATCTTGCAATCCCGAGATAATCGTCTCCATGCTCCAAATCCATTTTAAAGCCATTTTTAAGGCATTTCGCGCATACATGAAATGAACACATTTTTCTCCAAAACTATAACAGATGCAAGCTTGTCCTGTTTGGTGGAGATGATATTTAATAAAATAAGTAGAAATCCACTAAAAGTTTTGTTTGGTTATCTTGCAATCCCGAGATAATCGTCTCCATGCTCCAAATCCATTTTAAAGCCATTTTTAAGGCATTTCGCGCATACATGAAATGAACACATTTTTCTCCAAAACTATAACAGATGCAAGCTTGTCCTGTTTGGTGGAGATGATATTTAATAAAATAAGTAGAAATCCACTAAAAGTTTTGTTTGGTTATCTTGCAATCCCGAGATAATCGTCTCCATGCTCCAAATCCATTTTAAAGCCATTTTTAAGGCATTTCGCGCATACATGAAATGAACACATTTTTCTCCAAAACTATAACAGATGCAAGCTTGTCCTGTTTGGTGGAGATGATATTTAATAAAATAAGTAGAAATCCACTAAAAGTTTTGTTTGGTTATCTTGCAATCCCGAGATAATCGTCTCCATGCTCCAAATCCATTTTAAAGCCATTTTTAAGGCATTTCGCGCATACATGAAATGAACACATTTTTCTCCAAAACTATAACAGATGCAAGCTTGTCCTGTTTGGTGGAGATGATATTTAATAAAATAAGTAGAAATCCACTAAAAGTTTTGTTTGGTTATCTTGCAATCCCGAGATAATCGTCTCCATGCTCCAAATCCATTTTAAAGCCATTTTTAAGGCATTTCGCGCATACATGAAATGAACACATTTTTCTCCAAAACTATAACAGATGCAAGCTTGTCCTGTTTGGTGGAGATGATATTTAATAAAATAAGTAGAAATCCACTAAAAGTTTTGTTTGGTTATCTTGCAATCCCGAGATAATCGTCTCCATGCTCCAAATCCATTTTAAAGCCATTTTTAAGGCATTTCGCGCATACATGAAATGAACACATTTTTCTCCAAAACTATAACAGATGCAAGCTTGTCCTGTTTGGTGGAGATGATATTTAATAAAATAAGTAGAAATCCACTAAAAGTTTTGTTTGGTTATCTTGCAATCCCGAGATAATCGTCTCCATGCTCCAAATCCATTTTAAAGCCATTTTTAAGGCATTTCGCGCATACATGAAATGAACACATTTTTCTCCAAAACTATAACAGATGCAAGCTTGTCCTGTTTGGTGGAGATGATATTTAATAAAATAAGTAGAAATCCACTAAAAGTTTTGTTTGGTTATCTTGCAATCCCGAGATAATCGTCTCCATGCTCCAAATCCATTTTAAAGCCATTTTTAAGGCATTTCGCGCATACATGAAATGAACACATTTTTCTCCAAAACTATAACAGATGCAAGCTTGTCCTGTTTGGTGGAGATGATATTTAATAAAATAAGTAGAAATCCACTAAAAGTTTTGTTTGGTTATCTTGCAATCCCGAGATAATCGTCTCCATGCTCCAAATCCATTTTAAAGCCATTTTTAAGGCATTTCGCGCATACATGAAATGAACACATTTTTCTCCAAAACTATAACAGATGCAAGCTTGTCCTGTTTGGTGGAGATGATATTTAATAAAATAAGTAGAAATCCACTAAAAGTTTTGTTTGGTTATCTTGCAATCCCGAGATAATCGTCTCCATGCTCCAAATCCATTTTAAAGCCATTTTTAAGGCATTTCGCGCATACATGAAATGAACACATTTTTCTCCAAAACTATAACAGATGCAAGCTTGTCCTGTTTGGTGGAGATGATATTTAATAAAATAAGTAGAAATCCACTAAAAGTTTTGTTTGGTTATCTTGCAATCCCGAGATAATCGTCTCCATGCTCCAAATCCATTTTAAAGCCATTTTTAAGGCATTTCGCGCATACATGAAATGAACACATTTTTCTCCAAAACTATAACAGATGCAAGCTTGTCCTGTTTGGTGGAGATGATATTTAATAAAATAAGTAGAAATCCACTAAAAGTTTTGTTTGGTTATCTTGCAATCCCGAGATAATCGTCTCCATGCTCCAAATCCATTTTAAAGCCATTTTTAAGGCATTTCGCGCATACATGAAATGAACACATTTTTCTCCAAAACTATAACAGATGCAAGCTTGTCCTGTTTGGTGGAGATGATATTTAATAAAATAAGTAGAAATCCACTAAAAGTTTTGTTTGGTTATCTTGCAATCCCGAGATAATCGTCTCCATGCTCCAAATCCATTTTAAAGCCATTTTTAAGGCATTTCGCGCATACATGAAATGAACACATTTTTCTCCAAAACTATAACAGATGCAAGCTTGTCCTGTTTGGTGGAGATGATATTTAATAAAATAAGTAGAAATCCACTAAAAGTTTTGTTTGGTTATCTTGCAATCCCGAGATAATCGTCTCCATGCTCCAAATCCATTTTAAAGCCATTTTTAAGGCATTTCGCGCATACATGAAATGAACACATTTTTCTCCAAAACTATAACAGATGCAAGCTTGTCCTGTTTGGTGGAGATGATATTTAATAAAATAAGTAGAAATCCACTAAAAGTTTTGTTTGGTTATCTTGCAATCCCGAGATAATCGTCTCCATGCTCCAAATCCATTTTAAAGCCATTTTTAAGGCATTTCGCGCATACATGAAATGAACACATTTTTCTCCAAAACTATAACAGATGCAAGCTTGTCCTGTTTGGTGGAGATGATATTTAATAAAATAAGTAGAAATCCACTAAAAGTTTTGTTTGGTTATCTTGCAATCCCGAGATAATCGTCTCCATGCTCCAAATCCATTTTAAAGCCATTTTTAAGGCATTTCGCGCATACATGAAATGAACACATTTTTCTCCAAAACTATAACAGATGCAAGCTTGTCCTGTTTGGTGGAGATGATATTTAATAAAATAAGTAGAAATCCACTAAAAGTTTTGTTTGGTTATCTTGCAATCCCGAGATAATCGTCTCCATGCTCCAAATCCATTTTAAAGCCATTTTTAAGGCATTTCGCGCATACATGAAATGAACACATTTTTCTCCAAAACTATAACAGATGCAAGCTTGTCCTGTTTGGTGGAGATGATATTTAATAAAATAAGTAGAAATCCACTAAAAGTTTTGTTTGGTTATCTTGCAATCCCGAGATAATCGTCTCCATGCTCCAAATCCATTTTAAAGCCATTTTTAAGGCATTTCGCGCATACATGAAATGAACACATTTTTCTCCAAAACTATAACAGATGCAAGCTTGTCCTGTTTGGTGGAGATGATATTTAATAAAATAAGTAGAAATCCACTAAAAGTTTTGTTTGGTTATCTTGCAATCCCGAGATAATCGTCTCCATGCTCCAAATCCATTTTAAAGCCATTTTTAAGGCATTTCGCGCATACATGAAATGAACACATTTTTCTCCAAAACTATAACAGATGCAAGCTTGTCCTGTTTGGTGGAGATGATATTTAATAAAATAAGTAGAAATCCACTAAAAGTTTTGTTTGGTTATCTTGCAATCCCGAGATAATCGTCTCCATGCTCCAAATCCATTTTAAAGCCATTTTTAAGGCATTTCGCGCATACATGAAATGAACACATTTTTCTCCAAAACTATAACAGATGCAAGCTTGTCCTGTTTGGTGGAGATGATATTTAATAAAATAAGTAGAAATCCACTAAAAGTTTTGTTTGGTTATCTTGCAATCCCGAGATAATCGTCTCCATGCTCCAAATCCATTTTAAAGCCATTTTTAAGGCATTTCGCGCATACATGAAATGAACACATTTTTCTCCAAAACTATAACAGATGCAAGCTTGTCCTGTTTGGTGGAGATGATATTTAATAAAATAAGTAGAAATCCACTAAAAGTTTTGTTTGGTTATCTTGCAATCCCGAGATAATCGTCTCCATGCTCCAAATCCATTTTAAAGCCATTTTTAAGGCATTTCGCGCATACATGAAATGAACACATTTTTCTCCAAAACTATAACAGATGCAAGCTTGTCCTGTTTGGTGGAGATGATATTTAATAAAATAAGTAGAAATCCACTAAAAGTTTTGTTTGGTTATCTTGCAATCCCGAGATAATCGTCTCCATGCTCCAAATCCATTTTAAAGCCATTTTTAAGGCATTTCGCGCATACATGAAATGAACACATTTTTCTCCAAAACTATAACAGATGCAAGCTTGTCCTGTTTGGTGGAGATGATATTTAATAAAATAAGTAGAAATCCACTAAAAGTTTTGTTTGGTTATCTTGCAATCCCGAGATAATCGTCTCCATGCTCCAAATCCATTTTAAAGCCATTTTTAAGGCATTTCGCGCATACATGAAATGAACACATTTTTCTCCAAAACTATAACAGATGCAAGCTTGTCCTGTTTGGTGGAGATGATATTTAATAAAATAAGTAGAAATCCACTAAAAGTTTTGTTTGGTTATCTTGCAATCCCGAGATAATCGTCTCCATGCTCCAAATCCATTTTAAAGCCATTTTTAAGGCATTTCGCGCATACATGAAATGAACACATTTTTCTCCAAAACTATAACAGATGCAAGCTTGTCCTGTTTGGTGGAGATGATATTTAATAAAATAAGTAGAAATCCACTAAAAGTTTTGTTTGGTTATCTTGCAATCCCGAGATAATCGTCTCCATGCTCCAAATCCATTTTAAAGCCATTTTTAAGGCATTTCGCGCATACATGAAATGAACACATTTTTCTCCAAAACTATAACAGATGCAAGCTTGTCCTGTTTGGTGGAGATGATATTTAATAAAATAAGTAGAAATCCACTAAAAGTTTTGTTTGGTTATCTTGCAATCCCGAGATAATCGTCTCCATGCTCCAAATCCATTTTAAAGCCATTTTTAAGGCATTTCGCGCATACATGAAATGAACACATTTTTCTCCAAAACTATAACAGATGCAAGCTTGTCCTGTTTGGTGGAGATGATATTTAATAAAATAAGTAGAAATCCACTAAAAGTTTTGTTTGGTTATCTTGCAATCCCGAGATAATCGTCTCCATGCTCCAAATCCATTTTAAAGCCATTTTTAAGGCATTTCGCGCATACATGAAATGAACACATTTTTCTCCAAAACTATAACAGATGCAAGCTTGTCCTGTTTGGTGGAGATGATATTTAATAAAATAAGTAGAAATCCACTAAAAGTTTTGTTTGGTTATCTTGCAATCCCGAGATAATCGTCTCCATGCTCCAAATCCATTTTAAAGCCATTTTTAAGGCATTTCGCGCATACATGAAATGAACACATTTTTCTCCAAAACTATAACAGATGCAAGCTTGTCCTGTTTGGTGGAGATGATATTTAATAAAATAAGTAGAAATCCACTAAAAGTTTTGTTTGGTTATCTTGCAATCCCGAGATAATCGTCTCCATGCTCCAAATCCATTTTAAAGCCATTTTTAAGGCATTTCGCGCATACATGAAATGAACACATTTTTCTCCAAAACTATAACAGATGCAAGCTTGTCCTGTTTGGTGGAGATGATATTTAATAAAATAAGTAGAAATCCACTAAAAGTTTTGTTTGGTTATCTTGCAATCCCGAGATAATCGTCTCCATGCTCCAAATCCATTTTAAAGCCATTTTTAAGGCATTTCGCGCATACATGAAATGAACACATTTTTCTCCAAAACTATAACAGATGCAAGCTTGTCCTGTTTGGTGGAGATGATATTTAATAAAATAAGTAGAAATCCACTAAAAGTTTTGTTTGGTTATCTTGCAATCCCGAGATAATCGTCTCCATGCTCCAAATCCATTTTAAAGCCATTTTTAAGGCATTTCGCGCATACATGAAATGAACACATTTTTCTCCAAAACTATAACAGATGCAAGCTTGTCCTGTTTGGTGGAGATGATATTTAATAAAATAAGTAGAAATCCACTAAAAGTTTTGTTTGGTTATCTTGCAATCCCGAGATAATCGTCTCCATGCTCCAAATCCATTTTAAAGCCATTTTTAAGGCATTTCGCGCATACATGAAATGAACACATTTTTCTCCAAAACTATAACAGATGCAAGCTTGTCCTGTTTGGTGGAGATGATATTTAATAAAATAAGTAGAAATCCACTAAAAGTTTTGTTTGGTTATCTTGCAATCCCGAGATAATCGTCTCCATGCTCCAAATCCATTTTAAAGCCATTTTTAAGGCATTTCGCGCATACATGAAATGAACACATTTTTCTCCAAAACTATAACAGATGCAAGCTTGTCCTGTTTGGTGGAGATGATATTTAATAAAATAAGTAGAAATCCACTAAAAGTTTTGTTTGGTTATCTTGCAATCCCGAGATAATCGTCTCCATGCTCCAAATCCATTTTAAAGCCATTTTTAAGGCATTTCGCGCATACATGAAATGAACACATTTTTCTCCAAAACTATAACAGATGCAAGCTTGTCCTGTTTGGTGGAGATGATATTTAATAAAATAAGTAGAAATCCACTAAAAGTTTTGTTTGGTTATCTTGCAATCCCGAGATAATCGTCTCCATGCTCCAAATCCATTTTAAAGCCATTTTTAAGGCATTTCGCGCATACATGAAATGAACACATTTTTCTCCAAAACTATAACAGATGCAAGCTTGTCCTGTTTGGTGGAGATGATATTTAATAAAATAAGTAGAAATCCACTAAAAGTTTTGTTTGGTTATCTTGCAATCCCGAGATAATCGTCTCCATGCTCCAAATCCATTTTAAAGCCATTTTTAAGGCATTTCGCGCATACATGAAATGAACACATTTTTCTCCAAAACTATAACAGATGCAAGCTTGTCCTGTTTGGTGGAGATGATATTTAATAAAATAAGTAGAAATCCACTAAAAGTTTTGTTTGGTTATCTTGCAATCCCGAGATAATCGTCTCCATGCTCCAAATCCATTTTAAAGCCATTTTTAAGGCATTTCGCGCATACATGAAATGAACACATTTTTCTCCAAAACTATAACAGATGCAAGCTTGTCCTGTTTGGTGGAGATGATATTTAATAAAATAAGTAGAAATCCACTAAAAGTTTTGTTTGGTTATCTTGCAATCCCGAGATAATCGTCTCCATGCTCCAAATCCATTTTAAAGCCATTTTTAAGGCATTTCGCGCATACATGAAATGAACACATTTTTCTCCAAAACTATAACAGATGCAAGCTTGTCCTGTTTGGTGGAGATGATATTTAATAAAATAAGTAGAAATCCACTAAAAGTTTTGTTTGGTTATCTTGCAATCCCGAGATAATCGTCTCCATGCTCCAAATCCATTTTAAAGCCATTTTTAAGGCATTTCGCGCATACATGAAATGAACACATTTTTCTCCAAAACTATAACAGATGCAAGCTTGTCCTGTTTGGTGGAGATGATATTTAATAAAATAAGTAGAAATCCACTAAAAGTTTTGTTTGGTTATCTTGCAATCCCGAGATAATCGTCTCCATGCTCCAAATCCATTTTAAAGCCATTTTTAAGGCATTTCGCGCATACATGAAATGAACACATTTTTCTCCAAAACTATAACAGATGCAAGCTTGTCCTGTTTGGTGGAGATGATATTTAATAAAATAAGTAGAAATCCACTAAAAGTTTTGTTTGGTTATCTTGCAATCCCGAGATAATCGTCTCCATGCTCCAAATCCATTTTAAAGCCATTTTTAAGGCATTTCGCGCATACATGAAATGAACACATTTTTCTCCAAAACTATAACAGATGCAAGCTTGTCCTGTTTGGTGGAGATGATATTTAATAAAATAAGTAGAAATCCACTAAAAGTTTTGTTTGGTTATCTTGCAATCCCGAGATAATCGTCTCCATGCTCCAAATCCATTTTAAAGCCATTTTTAAGGCATTTCGCGCATACATGAAATGAACACATTTTTCTCCAAAACTATAACAGATGCAAGCTTGTCCTGTTTGGTGGAGATGATATTTAAAAAATAAGTAGAAATCCACTAAAAGTTTTGTTTGGTTATCTTGCAATCCCGAGATAATCGTCTCCATGCTCCAAATCCATTTTAAAGCCATTTTTAAGGCATTTCGCGCATACATGAAATGAACACATTTTTCTCCAAAACTATAACAGATGCAAGCTTGTCCTGTTTGGTGGAGATGATATTTAATAAAATAAGTAGAAATCCACTAAAAGTTTTGTTTGGTTATCTTGCAATCCCGAGATAATCGTCTCCATGCTCCAAATCCATTTTAAAGCCATTTTTAAGGCATTTCGCGCATACATGAAATGAACACATTTTTCTCCAAAACTATAACAGATGCAAGCTTGTCCTGTTTGGTGGAGATGATATTTAATAAAATAAGTAGAAATCCACTAAAAGTTTTGTTTGGTTATCTTGCAATCCCGAGATAATCGTCTCCATGCTCCAAATCCATTTTAAAGCCATTTTTAAGGCATTTCGCGCATACATGAAATGAACACATTTTTCTCCAAAACTATAACAGATGCAAGCTTGTCCTGTTTGGTGGAGATGATATTTAATAAAATAAGTAGAAATCCACTAAAAGTTTTGTTTGGTTATCTTGCAATCCCGAGATAATCGTCTCCATGCTCCAAATCCATTTTAAAGCCATTTTTAAGGCATTTCGCGCATACATGAAATGAACACATTTTTCTCCAAAACTATAACAGATGCAAGCTTGTCCTGTTTGGTGGAGATGATATTTAATAAAATAAGTAGAAATCCACTAAAAGTTTTGTTTGGTTATCTTGCAATCCCGAGATAATCGTCTCCATGCTCCAAATCCATTTTAAAGCCATTTTTAAGGCATTTCGCGCATACATGAAATGAACACATTTTTCTCCAAAACTATAACAGATGCAAGCTTGTCCTGTTTGGTGGAGATGATATTTAATAAAATAAGTAGAAATCCACTAAAAGTTTTGTTTGGTTATCTTGCAATCCCGAGATAATCGTCTCCATGGCTCCAAATCCATTTTAAAGCCATTTTTAAGGCATTTCGCGCATACATGAAATGAACACATTTTTCTCCAAAACTATAACAGATGCAAGCTTGTCCTGTTTGGTGGAGATGATATTTAATAAAATAAGTAGAAATCCACTAAAAGTTTTGTTTGGTTATCTTGCAATCCCGAGATAATCGTCTCCATGCTCCAAATCCATTTTAAAGCCATTTTTAAGGCATTTCGCGCATACATGAAATGAACACATTTTTCTCCAAAACTATAACAGATGCAAGCTTGTCCTGTTTGGTGGAGATGATATTTAATAAAATAAGTAGAAATCCACTAAAAGTTTTGTTTGGTTATCTTGCAATCCCGAGATAATCGTCTCCATGCTCCAAATCCATTTTAAAGCCATTTTTAAGGCATTTCGCGCATACATGAAATGAACACATTTTTCTCCAAAACTATAACAGATGCAAGCTTGTCCTGTTTGGTGGAGATGATATTTAATAAAATAAGTAGAAATCCACTAAAAGTTTTGTTTGGTTATCTTGCAATCCCGAGATAATCGTCTCCATGCTCCAAATCCATTTTAAAGCCATTTTTAAGGCATTTCGCGCATACATGAAATGAACACATTTTTCTCCAAAACTATAACAGATGCAAGCTTGTCCTGTTTGGTGGAGATGATATTTAATAAAATAAGTAGAAATCCACTAAAAGTTTTGTTTGGTTATCTTGCAATCCCGAGATAATCGTCTCCATGCTCCAAATCCATTTTAAAGCCATTTTTAAGGCATTTCGCGCATACATGAAATGAACACATTTTTCTCCAAAACTATAACAGATGCAAGCTTGTCCTGTTTGGTGGAGATGATATTTAATAAAATAAGTAGAAATCCACTAAAAGTTTTGTTTGGTTATCTTGCAATCCCGAGATAATCGTCTCCATGCTCCAAATCCATTTTAAAGCCATTTTTAAGGCATTTCGCGCATACATGAAATGAACACATTTTTCTCCAAAACTATAACAGATGCAAGCTTGTCCTGTTTGGTGGAGATGATATTTAATAAAATAAGTAGAAATCCACTAAAAGTTTTGTTTGGTTATCTTGCAATCCCGAGATAATCGTCTCCATGCTCCAAATCCATTTTAAAGCCATTTTTAAGGCATTTCGCGCATACATGAAATGAACACATTTTTCTCCAAAACTATAACAGATGCAAGCTTGTCCTGTTTGGTGGAGATGATATTTAATAAAATAAGTAGAAATCCACTAAAAGTTTTGTTTGGTTATCTTGCAATCCCGAGATAATCGTCTCCATGCTCCAAATCCATTTTAAAGCCATTTTTAAGGCATTTCGCGCATACATGAAATGAACACATTTTTCTCCAAAACTATAACAGATGCAAGCTTGTCCTGTTTGGTGGAGATGATATTTAATAAAATAAGTAGAAATCCACTAAAAGTTTTGTTTGGTTATCTTGCAATCCCGAGATAATCGTCTCCATGCTCCAAATCCATTTTAAAGCCATTTTTAAGGCATTTCGCGCATACATGAAATGAACACATTTTTCTCCAAAACTATAACAGATGCAAGCTTGTCCTGTTTGGTGGAGATGATATTTAATAAAATAAGTAGAAATCCACTAAAAGTTTTGTTTGGTTATCTTGCAATCCCGAGATAATCGTCTCCATGCTCCAAATCCATTTTAAAGCCATTTTTAAGGCATTTCGCGCATACATGAAATGAACACATTTTTCTCCAAAACTATAACAGATGCAAGCTTGTCCTGTTTGGTGGAGATGATATTTAATAAAATAAGTAGAAATCCACTAAAAGTTTTGTTTGGTTATCTTGCAATCCCGAGATAATCGTCTCCATGCTCCAAATCTTTGTTTGGTTATCTTGCAATCCCGAGATAATCGTCTCCATGCTCCAAATCCATTTTAAAGCCATTTTTAAGGCATTTCGCGCATACATGAAATGAACACATTTTTCTCCAAAACTATAACAGATGCAAGCTTGTCCTGTTTGGTGGAGATGATATTTAATAAAATAAGTAGAAATCCACTAAAAGTTTTGTTTGGTTATCTTGCAATCCCGAGATAATCGTCTCCATGCTCCAAATCCATTTTAAAGCCATTTTTAAGGCATTTCGCGCATACATGAAATGAACACATTTTTCTCCAAAACTATAACAGATGCAAGCTTGTCCTGTTTGGTGGAGATGATATTTAATAAAATAAGTAGAAATCCACTAAAAGTTTTGTTTGGTTATCTTGCAATCCCGAGATAATCGTCTCCATGCTCCAAATCCATTTTAAAGCCATTTTTAAGGCATTTCGCGCATACATGAAATGAACACATTTTTCTCCAAAACTATAACAGATGCAAGCTTGTCCTGTTTGGTGGAGATGATATTTAATAAAATAAGTAGAAATCCACTAAAAGTTTTGTTTGGTTATCTTGCAATCCCGAGATAATCGTCTCCATGCTCCAAATCCATTTTAAAGCCATTTTTAAGGCATTTCGCGCATACATGAAATGAACACATTTTTCTCCAAAACTATAACAGATGCAAGCTTGTCCTGTTTGGTGGAGATGATATTTAATAAAATAAGTAGAAATCCACTAAAAGTTTTGTTTGGTTATCTTGCAATCCCGAGATAATCGTCTCCATGCTCCAAATCCATTTTAAAGCCATTTTTAAGGCATTTCGCGCATACATGAAATGAACACATTTTTCTCCAAAACTATAACAGATGCAAGCTTGTCCTGTTTGGTGGAGATGATATTTAATAAAATAAGTAGAAATCCACTAAAAGTTTTGTTTGGTTATCTTGCAATCCCGAGATAATCGTCTCCATGCTCCAAATCCATTTTAAAGCCATTTTTAAGGCATTTCGCGCATACATGAAATGAACACATTTTTCTCCAAAACTATAACAGATGCAAGCTTGTCCTGTTTGGTGGAGATGATATTTAATAAAATAAGTAGAAATCCACTAAAAGTTTTGTTTGGTTATCTTGCAATCCCGAGATAATCGTCTCCATGCTCCAAATCCATTTTAAAGCCATTTTTAAGGCATTTCGCGCATACATGAAATGAACACATTTTTCTCCAAAACTATAACAGATGCAAGCTTGTCCTGTTTGGTGGAGATGATATTTAATAAAATAAGTAGAAATCCACTAAAAGTTTTGTTTGGTTATCTTGCAATCCCGAGATAATCGTCTCCATGCTCCAAATCCATTTTAAAGCCATTTTTAAGGCATTTCGCGCATACATGAAATGAACACATTTTTCTCCAAAACTATAACAGATGCAAGCTTGTCCTGTTTGGTGGAGATGATATTTAATAAAATAAGTAGAAATCCACTAAAAGTTTTGTTTGGTTATCTTGCAATCCCGAGATAATCGTCTCCATGCTCCAAATCCATTTTAAAGCCATTTTTAAGGCATTTCGCGCATACATGAAATGAACACATTTTTCTCCAAAACTATAACAGATGCAAGCTTGTCCTGTTTGGTGGAGATGATATTTAATAAAATAAGTAGAAATCCACTAAAAGTTTTGTTTGGTTATCTTGCAATCCCGAGATAATCGTCTCCATGCTCCAAATCCATTTTAAAGCCATTTTTAAGGCATTTCGCGCATACATGAAATGAACACATTTTTCTCCAAAACTATAACAGATGCAAGCTTGTCCTGTTTGGTGGAGATGATATTTAATAAAATAAGTAGAAATCCACTAAAAGTTTTGTTTGGTTATCTTGCAATCCCGAGATAATCGTCTCCATGCTCCAAATCCATTTTAAAGCCATTTTTAAGGCATTTCGCGCATACATGAAATGAACACATTTTTCTCCAAAACTATAACAGATGCAAGCTTGTCCTGTTTGGTGGAGATGATATTTAATAAAATAAGTAGAAATCCACTAAAAGTTTTGTTTGGTTATCTTGCAATCCCGAGATAATCGTCTCCATGCTCCAAATCCATTTTAAAGCCATTTTTAAGGCATTTCGCGCATACATGAAATGAACACATTTTTCTCCAAAACTATAACAGATGCAAGCTTGTCCTGTTTGGTGGAGATGATATTTAATAAAATAAGTAGAAATCCACTAAAAGTTTTGTTTGGTTATCTTGCAATCCCGAGATAATCGTCTCCATGCTCCAAATCCATTTTAAAGCCATTTTTAAGGCATTTCGCGCATACATGAAATGAACACATTTTTCTCCAAAACTATAACAGATGCAAGCTTGTCCTGTTTGGTGGAGATGATATTTAATAAAATAAGTAGAAATCCACTAAAAGTTTTGTTTGGTTATCTTGCAATCCCGAGATAATCGTCTCCATGCTCCAAATCCATTTTAAAGCCATTTTTAAGGCATTTCGCGCATACATGAAATGAACACATTTTTCTCCAAAACTATAACAGATGCAAGCTTGTCCTGTTTGGTGGAGATGATATTTAATAAAATAAGTAGAAATCCACTAAAAGTTTTGTTTGGTTATCTTGCAATCCCGAGATAATCGTCTCCATGCTCCAAATCCATTTTAAAGCCATTTTTAAGGCATTTCGCGCATACATGAAATGAACACATTTTTCTCCAAAACTATAACAGATGCAAGCTTGTCCTGTTTGGTGGAGATGATATTTAATAAAATAAGTAGAAATCCACTAAAAGTTTTGTTTGGTTATCTTGCAATCCCGAGATAATCGTCTCCATGCTCCAAATCCATTTTAAAGCCATTTTTAAGGCATTTCGCGCATACATGAAATGAACACATTTTTCTCCAAAACTATAACAGATGCAAGCTTGTCCTGTTTGGTGGAGATGATATTTAATAAAATAAGTAGAAATCCACTAAAAGTTTTGTTTGGTTATCTTGCAATCCCGAGATAATCGTCTCCATGCTCCAAATCCATTTTAAAGCCATTTTTAAGGCATTTCGCGCATACATGAAATGAACACATTTTTCTCCAAAACTATAACAGATGCAAGCTTGTCCTGTTTGGTGGAGATGATATTTAATAAAATAAGTAGAAATCCACTAAAAGTTTTGTTTGGTTATCTTGCAATCCCGAGATAATCGTCTCCATGCTCCAAATCCATTTTAAAGCCATTTTTAAGGCATTTCGCGCATACATGAAATGAACACATTTTTCTCCAAAACTATAACAGATGCAAGCTTGTCCTGTTTGGTGGAGATGATATTTAATAAAATAAGTAGAAATCCACTAAAAGTTTTGTTTGGTTATCTTGCAATCCCGAGATAATCGTCTCCATGCTCCAAATCCATTTTAAAGCCATTTTTAAGGCATTTCGCGCATACATGAAATGAACACATTTTTCTCCAAAACTATAACAGATGCAAGCTTGTCCTGTTTGGTGGAGATGATATTTAATAAAATAAGTAGAAATCCACTAAAAGTTTTGTTTGGTTATCTTGCAATCCCGAGATAATCGTCTCCATGCTCCAAATCCATTTTAAAGCCATTTTTAAGGCATTTCGCGCATACATGAAATGAACACATTTTTCTCCAAAACTATAACAGATGCAAGCTTGTCCTGTTTGGTGGAGATGATATTTAATAAAATAAGTAGAAATCCACTAAAAGTTTTGTTTGGTTATCTTGCAATCCCGAGATAATCGTCTCCATGCTCCAAATCCATTTTAAAGCCATTTTTAAGGCATTTCGCGCATACATGAAATGAACACATTTTTCTCCAAAACTATAACAGATGCAAGCTTGTCCTGTTTGGTGGAGATGATATTTAATAAAATAAGTAGAAATCCACTAAAAGTTTTGTTTGGTTATCTTGCAATCCCGAGATAATCGTCTCCATGCTCCAAATCCATTTTAAAGCCATTTTTAAGGCATTTCGCGCATACATGAAATGAACACATTTTTCTCCAAAACTATAACAGATGCAAGCTTGTCCTGTTTGGTGGAGATGATATTTAATAAAATAAGTAGAAATCCACTAAAAGTTTTGTTTGGTTATCTTGCAATCCCGAGATAATCGTCTCCATGCTCCAAATCCATTTTAAAGCCATTTTTAAGGCATTTCGCGCATACATGAAATGAACACATTTTTCTCCAAAACTATAACAGATGCAAGCTTGTCCTGTTTGGTGGAGATGATATTTAATAAAATAAGTAGAAATCCACTAAAAGTTTTGTTTGGTTATCTTGCAATCCCGAGATAATCGTCTCCATGCTCCAAATCCATTTTAAAGCCATTTTTAAGGCATTTCGCGCATACATGAAATGAACACATTTTTCTCCAAAACTATAACAGATGCAAGCTTGTCCTGTTTGGTGGAGATGATATTTAATAAAATAAGTAGAAATCCACTAAAAGTTTTGTTTGGTTATCTTGCAATCCCGAGATAATCGTCTCCATGCTCCAAATCCATTTTAAAGCCATTTTTAAGGCATTTCGCGCATACATGAAATGAACACATTTTTCTCCAAAACTATAACAGATGCAAGCTTGTCCTGTTTGGTGGAGATGATATTTAATAAAATAAGTAGAAATCCACTAAAAGTTTTGTTTGGTTATCTTGCAATCCCGAGATAATCGTCTCCATGCTCCAAATCCATTTTAAAGCCATTTTTAAGGCATTTCGCGCATACATGAAATGAACACATTTTTCTCCAAAACTATAACAGATGCAAGCTTGTCCTGTTTGGTGGAGATGATATTTAATAAAATAAGTAGAAATCCACTAAAAGTTTTGTTTGGTTATCTTGCAATCCCGAGATAATCGTCTCCATGCTCCAAATCCATTTTAAAGCCATTTTTAAGGCATTTCGCGCATACATGAAATGAACACATTTTTCTCCAAAACTATAACAGATGCAAGCTTGTCCTGTTTGGTGGAGATGATATTTAATAAAATAAGTAGAAATCCACTAAAAGTTTTGTTTGGTTATCTTGCAATCCCGAGATAATCGTCTCCATGCTCCAAATCCATTTTAAAGCCATTTTTAAGGCATTTCGCGCATACATGAAATGAACACATTTTTCTCCAAAACTATAACAGATGCAAGCTTGTCCTGTTTGGTGGAGATGATATTTAATAAAATAAGTAGAAATCCACTAAAAGTTTTGTTTGGTTATCTTGCAATCCCGAGATAATCGTCTCCATGCTCCAAATCCATTTTAAAGCCATTTTTAAGGCATTTCGCGCATACATGAAATGAACACATTTTTCTCCAAAACTATAACAGATGCAAGCTTGTCCTGTTTGGTGGAGATGATATTTAATAAAATAAGTAGAAATCCACTAAAAGTTTTGTTTGGTTATCTTGCAATCCCGAGATAATCGTCTCCATGCTCCAAATCCATTTTAAAGCCATTTTTAAGGCATTTCGCGCATACATGAAATGAACACATTTTTCTCCAAAACTATAACAGATGCAAGCTTGTCCTGTTTGGTGGAGATGATATTTAATAAAATAAGTAGAAATCCACTAAAAGTTTTGTTTGGTTATCTTGCAATCCCGAGATAATCGTCTCCATGCTCCAAATCCATTTTAAAGCCATTTTTAAGGCATTTCGCGCATACATGAAATGAACACATTTTTCTCCAAAACTATAACAGATGCAAGCTTGTCCTGTTTGGTGGAGATGATATTTAATAAAATAAGTAGAAATCCACTAAAAGTTTTGTTTGGTTATCTTGCAATCCCGAGATAATCGTCTCCATGCTCCAAATCCATTTTAAAGCCATTTTTAAGGCATTTCGCGCATACATGAAATGAACACATTTTTCTCCAAAACTATAACAGATGCAAGCTTGTCCTGTTTGGTGGAGATGATATTTAATAAAATAAGTAGAAATCCACTAAAAGTTTTGTTTGGTTATCTTGCAATCCCGAGATAATCGTCTCCATGCTCCAAATCCATTTTAAAGCCATTTTTAAGGCATTTCGCGCATACATGAAATGAACACATTTTTCTCCAAAACTATAACAGATGCAAGCTTGTCCTGTTTGGTGGAGATGATATTTAATAAAATAAGTAGAAATCCACTAAAAGTTTTGTTTGGTTATCTTGCAATCCCGAGATAATCGTCTCCATGCTCCAAATCCATTTTAAAGCCATTTTTAAGGCATTTCGCGCATACATGAAATGAACACATTTTTCTCCAAAACTATAACAGATGCAAGCTTGTCCTGTTTGGTGGAGATGATATTTAATAAAATAAGTAGAAATCCACTAAAAGTTTTGTTTGGTTATCTTGCAATCCCGAGATAATCGTCTCCATGCTCCAAATCCATTTTAAAGCCATTTTTAAGGCATTTCGCGCATACATGAAATGAACACATTTTTCTCCAAAACTATAACAGATGCAAGCTTGTCCTGTTTGGTGGAGATGATATTTAATAAAATAAGTAGAAATCCACTAAAAGTTTTGTTTGGTTATCTTGCAATCCCGAGATAATCGTCTCCATGCTCCAAATCCATTTTAAAGCCATTTTTAAGGCATTTCGCGCATACATGAAATGAACACATTTTTCTCCAAAACTATAACAGATGCAAGCTTGTCCTGTTTGGTGGAGATGATATTTAATAAAATAAGTAGAAATCCACTAAAAGTTTTGTTTGGTTATCTTGCAATCCCGAGATAATCGTCTCCATGCTCCAAATCCATTTTAAAGCCATTTTTAAGGCATTTCGCGCATACATGAAATGAACACATTTTTCTCCAAAACTATAACAGATGCAAGCTTGTCCTGTTTGGTGGAGATGATATTTAATAAAATAAGTAGAAATCCACTAAAAGTTTTGTTTGGTTATCTTGCAATCCCGAGATAATCGTCTCCATGCTCCAAATCCATTTTAAAGCCATTTTTAAGGCATTTCGCGCATACATGAAATGAACACATTTTTCTCCAAAACTATAACAGATGCAAGCTTGTCCTGTTTGGTGGAGATGATATTTAATAAAATAAGTAGAAATCCACTAAAAGTTTTGTTTGGTTATCTTGCAATCCCGAGATAATCGTCTCCATGCTCCAAATCCATTTTAAAGCCATTTTTAAGGCATTTCGCGCATACATGAAATGAACACATTTTTCTCCAAAACTATAACAGATGCAAGCTTGTCCTGTTTGGTGGAGATGATATTTAATAAAATAAGTAGAAATCCACTAAAAGTTTTGTTTGGTTATCTTGCAATCCCGAGATAATCGTCTCCATGCTCCAAATCCATTTTAAAGCCATTTTTAAGGCATTTCGCGCATACATGAAATGAACACATTTTTCTCCAAAACTATAACAGATGCAAGCTTGTCCTGTTTGGTGGAGATGATATTTAATAAAATAAGTAGAAATCCACTAAAAGTTTTGTTTGGTTATCTTGCAATCCCGAGATAATCGTCTCCATGCTCCAAATCCATTTTAAAGCCATTTTTAAGGCATTTCGCGCATACATGAAATGAACACATTTTTCTCCAAAACTATAACAGATGCAAGCTTGTCCTGTTTGGTGGAGATGATATTTAATAAAATAAGTAGAAATCCACTAAAAGTTTTGTTTGGTTATCTTGCAATCCCGAGATAATCGTCTCCATGCTCCAAATCCATTTTAAAGCCATTTTTAAGGCATTTCGCGCATACATGAAATGAACACATTTTTCTCCAAAACTATAACAGATGCAAGCTTGTCCTGTTTGGTGGAGATGATATTTAATAAAATAAGTAGAAATCCACTAAAAGTTTTGTTTGGTTATCTTGCAATCCCGAGATAATCGTCTCCATGCTCCAAATCCATTTTAAAGCCATTTTTAAGGCATTTCGCGCATACATGAAATGAACACATTTTTCTCCAAAACTATAACAGATGCAAGCTTGTCCTGTTTGGTGGAGATGATATTTAATAAAATAAGTAGAAATCCACTAAAAGTTTTGTTTGGTTATCTTGCAATCCCGAGATAATCGTCTCCATGCTCCAAATCCATTTTAAAGCCATTTTTAAGGCATTTCGCGCATACATGAAATGAACACATTTTTCTCCAAAACTATAACAGATGCAAGCTTGTCCTGTTTGGTGGAGATGATATTTAATAAAATAAGTAGAAATCCACTAAAAGTTTTGTTTGGTTATCTTGCAATCCCGAGATAATCGTCTCCATGCTCCAAATCCATTTTAAAGCCATTTTTAAGGCATTTCGCGCATACATGAAATGAACACATTTTTCTCCAAAACTATAACAGATGCAAGCTTGTCCTGTTTGGTGGAGATGATATTTAATAAAATAAGTAGAAATCCACTAAAAGTTTTGTTTGGTTATCTTGCAATCCCGAGATAATCGTCTCCATGCTCCAAATCCATTTTAAAGCCATTTTTAAGGCATTTCGCGCATACATGAAATGAACACATTTTTCTCCAAAACTATAACAGATGCAAGCTTGTCCTGTTTGGTGGAGATGATATTTAATAAAATAAGTAGAAATCCACTAAAAGTTTTGTTTGGTTATCTTGCAATCCCGAGATAATCGTCTCCATGCTCCAAATCCATTTTAAAGCCATTTTTAAGGCATTTCGCGCATACATGAAATGAACACATTTTTCTCCAAAACTATAACAGATGCAAGCTTGTCCTGTTTGGTGGAGATGATATTTAATAAAATAAGTAGAAATCCACTAAAAGTTTTGTTTGGTTATCTTGCAATCCCGAGATAATCGTCTCCATGCTCCAAATCCATTTTAAAGCCATTTTTAAGGCATTTCGCGCATACATGAAATGAACACATTTTTCTCCAAAACTATAACAGATGCAAGCTTGTCCTGTTTGGTGGAGATGATATTTAATAAAATAAGTAGAAATCCACTAAAAGTTTTGTTTGGTTATCTTGCAATCCCGAGATAATCGTCTCCATGCTCCAAATCCATTTTAAAGCCATTTTTAAGGCATTTCGCGCATACATGAAATGAACACATTTTTCTCCAAAACTATAACAGATGCAAGCTTGTCCTGTTTGGTGGAGATGATATTTAATAAAATAAGTAGAAATCCACTAAAAGTTTTGTTTGGTTATCTTGCAATCCCGAGATAATCGTCTCCATGCTCCAAATCCATTTTAAAGCCATTTTTAAGGCATTTCGCGCATACATGAAATGAACACATTTTTCTCCAAAACTATAACAGATGCAAGCTTGTCCTGTTTGGTGGAGATGATATTTAATAAAATAAGTAGAAATCCACTAAAAGTTTTGTTTGGTTATCTTGCAATCCCGAGATAATCGTCTCCATGCTCCAAATCCATTTTAAAGCCATTTTTAAGGCATTTCGCGCATACATGAAATGAACACATTTTTCTCCAAAACTATAACAGATGCAAGCTTGTCCTGTTTGGTGGAGATGATATTTAATAAAATAAGTAGAAATCCACTAAAAGTTTTGTTTGGTTATCTTGCAATCCCGAGATAATCGTCTCCATGCTCCAAATCCATTTTAAAGCCATTTTTAAGGCATTTCGCGCATACATGAAATGAACACATTTTTCTCCAAAACTATAACAGATGCAAGCTTGTCCTGTTTGGTGGAGATGATATTTAATAAAATAAGTAGAAATCCACTAAAAGTTTTGTTTGGTTATCTTGCAATCCCGAGATAATCGTCTCCATGCTCCAAATCCATTTTAAAGCCATTTTTAAGGCATTTCGCGCATACATGAAATGAACACATTTTTCTCCAAAACTATAACAGATGCAAGCTTGTCCTGTTTGGTGGAGATGATATTTAATAAAATAAGTAGAAATCCACTAAAAGTTTTGTTTGGTTATCTTGCAATCCCGAGATAATCGTCTCCATGCTCCAAATCCATTTTAAAGCCATTTTTAAGGCATTTCGCGCATACATGAAATGAACACATTTTTCTCCAAAACTATAACAGATGCAAGCTTGTCCTGTTTGGTGGAGATGATATTTAATAAAATAAGTAGAAATCCACTAAAAGTTTTGTTTGGTTATCTTGCAATCCCGAGATAATCGTCTCCATGCTCCAAATCCATTTTAAAGCCATTTTTAAGGCATTTCGCGCATACATGAAATGAACACATTTTTCTCCAAAACTATAACAGATGCAAGCTTGTCCTGTTTGGTGGAGATGATATTTAATAAAATAAGTAGAAATCCACTAAAAGTTTTGTTTGGTTATCTTGCAATCCCGAGATAATCGTCTCCATGCTCCAAATCCATTTTAAAGCCATTTTTAAGGCATTTCGCGCATACATGAAATGAACACATTTTTCTCCAAAACTATAACAGATGCAAGCTTGTCCTGTTTGGTGGAGATGATATTTAATAAAATAAGTAGAAATCCACTAAAAGTTTTGTTTGGTTATCTTGCAATCCCGAGATAATCGTCTCCATGCTCCAAATCCATTTTAAAGCCATTTTTAAGGCATTTCGCGCATACATGAAATGAACACATTTTTCTCCAAAACTATAACAGATGCAAGCTTGTCCTGTTTGGTGGAGATGATATTTAATAAAATAAGTAGAAATCCACTAAAAGTTTTGTTTGGTTATCTTGCAATCCCGAGATAATCGTCTCCATGCTCCAAATCCATTTTAAAGCCATTTTTAAGGCATTTCGCGCATACATGAAATGAACACATTTTTCTCCAAAACTATAACAGATGCAAGCTTGTCCTGTTTGGTGGAGATGATATTTAATAAAATAAGTAGAAATCCACTAAAAGTTTTGTTTGGTTATCTTGCAATCCCGAGATAATCGTCTCCATGCTCCAAATCCATTTTAAAGCCATTTTTAAGGCATTTCGCGCATACATGAAATGAACACATTTTTCTCCAAAACTATAACAGATGCAAGCTTGTCCTGTTTGGTGGAGATGATATTTAATAAAATAAGTAGAAATCCACTAAAAGTTTTGTTTGGTTATCTTGCAATCCCGAGATAATCGTCTCCATGCTCCAAATCCATTTTAAAGCCATTTTTAAGGCATTTCGCGCATACATGAAATGAACACATTTTTCTCCAAAACTATAACAGATGCAAGCTTGTCCTGTTTGGTGGAGATGATATTTAATAAAATAAGTAGAAATCCACTAAAAGTTTTGTTTGGTTATCTTGCAATCCCGAGATAATCGTCTCCATGCTCCAAATCCATTTTAAAGCCATTTTTAAGGCATTTCGCGCATACATGAAATGAACACATTTTTCTCCAAAACTATAACAGATGCAAGCTTGTCCTGTTTGGTGGAGATGATATTTAATAAAATAAGTAGAAATCCACTAAAAGTTTTGTTTGGTTATCTTGCAATCCCGAGATAATCGTCTCCATGCTCCAAATCCATTTTAAAGCCATTTTTAAGGCATTTCGCGCATACATGAAATGAACACATTTTTCTCCAAAACTATAACAGATGCAAGCTTGTCCTGTTTGGTGGAGATGATATTTAATAAAATAAGTAGAAATCCACTAAAAGTTTTGTTTGGTTATCTTGCAATCCCGAGATAATCGTCTCCATGCTCCAAATCCATTTTAAAGCCATTTTTAAGGCATTTCGCGCATACATGAAATGAACACATTTTTCTCCAAAACTATAACAGATGCAAGCTTGTCCTGTTTGGTGGAGATGATATTTAATAAAATAAGTAGAAATCCACTAAAAGTTTTGTTTGGTTATCTTGCAATCCCGAGATAATCGTCTCCATGCTCCAAATCCATTTTAAAGCCATTTTTAAGGCATTTCGCGCATACATGAAATGAACACATTTTTCTCCAAAACTATAACAGATGCAAGCTTGTCCTGTTTGGTGGAGATGATATTTAATAAAATAAGTAGAAATCCACTAAAAGTTTTGTTTGGTTATCTTGCAATCCCGAGATAATCGTCTCCATGCTCCAAATCCATTTTAAAGCCATTTTTAAGGCATTTCGCGCATACATGAAATGAACACATTTTTCTCCAAAACTATAACAGATGCAAGCTTGTCCTGTTTGGTGGAGATGATATTTAATAAAATAAGTAGAAATCCACTAAAAGTTTTGTTTGGTTATCTTGCAATCCCGAGATAATCGTCTCCATGCTCCAAATCCATTTTAAAGCCATTTTTAAGGCATTTCGCGCATACATGAAATGAACACATTTTTCTCCAAAACTATAACAGATGCAAGCTTGTCCTGTTTGGTGGAGATGATATTTAATAAAATAAGTAGAAATCCACTAAAAGTTTTGTTTGGTTATCTTGCAATCCCGAGATAATCGTCTCCATGCTCCAAATCCATTTTAAAGCCATTTTTAAGGCATTTCGCGCATACATGAAATGAACACATTTTTCTCCAAAACTATAACAGATGCAAGCTTGTCCTGTTTGGTGGAGATGATATTTAATAAAATAAGTAGAAATCCACTAAAAGTTTTGTTTGGTTATCTTGCAATCCCGAGATAATCGTCTCCATGCTCCAAATCCATTTTAAAGCCATTTTTAAGGCATTTCGCGCATACATGAAATGAACACATTTTTCTCCAAAACTATAACAGATGCAAGCTTGTCCTGTTTGGTGGAGATGATATTTAATAAAATAAGTAGAAATCCACTAAAAGTTTTGTTTGGTTATCTTGCAATCCCGAGATAATCGTCTCCATGCTCCAAATCCATTTTAAAGCCATTTTTAAGGCATTTCGCGCATACATGAAATGAACACATTTTTCTCCAAAACTATAACAGATGCAAGCTTGTCCTGTTTGGTGGAGATGATATTTAATAAAATAAGTAGAAATCCACTAAAAGTTTTGTTTGGTTATCTTGCAATCCCGAGATAATCGTCTCCATGCTCCAAATCCATTTTAAAGCCATTTTTAAGGCATTTCGCGCATACATGAAATGAACACATTTTTCTCCAAAACTATAACAGATGCAAGCTTGTCCTGTTTGGTGGAGATGATATTTAATAAAATAAGTAGAAATCCACTAAAAGTTTTGTTTGGTTATCTTGCAATCCCGAGATAATCGTCTCCATGCTCCAAATCCATTTTAAAGCCATTTTTAAGGCATTTCGCGCATACATGAAATGAACACATTTTTCTCCAAAACTATAACAGATGCAAGCTTGTCCTGTTTGGTGGAGATGATATTTAATAAAATAAGTAGAAATCCACTAAAAGTTTTGTTTGGTTATCTTGCAATCCCGAGATAATCGTCTCCATGCTCCAAATCCATTTTAAAGCCATTTTTAAGGCATTTCGCGCATACATGAAATGAACACATTTTTCTCCAAAACTATAACAGATGCAAGCTTGTCCTGTTTGGTGGAGATGATATTTAATAAAATAAGTAGAAATCCACTAAAAGTTTTGTTTGGTTATCTTGCAATCCCGAGATAATCGTCTCCATGCTCCAAATCCATTTTAAAGCCATTTTTAAGGCATTTCGCGCATACATGAAATGAACACATTTTTCTCCAAAACTATAACAGATGCAAGCTTGTCCTGTTTGGTGGAGATGATATTTAATAAAATAAGTAGAAATCCACTAAAAGTTTTGTTTGGTTATCTTGCAATCCCGAGATAATCGTCTCCATGCTCCAAATCCATTTTAAAGCCATTTTTAAGGCATTTCGCGCATACATGAAATGAACACATTTTTCTCCAAAACTATAACAGATGCAAGCTTGTCCTGTTTGGTGGAGATGATATTTAATAAAATAAGTAGAAATCCACTAAAAGTTTTGTTTGGTTATCTTGCAATCCCGAGATAATCGTCTCCATGCTCCAAATCCATTTTAAAGCCATTTTTAAGGCATTTCGCGCATACATGAAATGAACACATTTTTCTCCAAAACTATAACAGATGCAAGCTTGTCCTGTTTGGTGGAGATGATATTTAATAAAATAAGTAGAAATCCACTAAAAGTTTTGTTTGGTTATCTTGCAATCCCGAGATAATCGTCTCCATGCTCCAAATCCATTTTAAAGCCATTTTTAAGGCATTTCGCGCATACATGAAATGAACACATTTTTCTCCAAAACTATAACAGATGCAAGCTTGTCCTGTTTGGTGGAGATGATATTTAATAAAATAAGTAGAAATCCACTAAAAGTTTTGTTTGGTTATCTTGCAATCCCGAGATAATCGTCTCCATGCTCCAAATCCATTTTAAAGCCATTTTTAAGGCATTTCGCGCATACATGAAATGAACACATTTTTCTCCAAAACTATAACAGATGCAAGCTTGTCCTGTTTGGTGGAGATGATATTTAATAAAATAAGTAGAAATCCACTAAAAGTTTTGTTTGGTTATCTTGCAATCCCGAGATAATCGTCTCCATGCTCAAATCCATTTTAAAGCCATTTTTAAGGCATTTCGCGCATACATGAAATGAACACATTTTTCTCCAAAACTATAACAGATGCAAGCTTGTCCTGTTTGGTGGAGATGATATTTAATAAAATAAGTAGAAATCCACTAAAAGTTTTGTTTGGTTATCTTGCAATCCGAGATAATCGTCTCCATGCTCCAAATCCATTTTAAAGCCATTTTTAAGGCATTTCGCGCATACATGAAATGAACACATTTTTCTCCAAAACTATAACAGATGCAAGCTTGTCCTGTTTGGTGGAGATGATATTTAATAAAATAAGTAGAAATCCACTAAAAGTTTTGTTTGGTTATCTTGCAATCCCGAGATAATCGTCTCCATGCTCCAAATCCATTTTAAAGCCATTTTTAAGGCATTTCGCGCATACATGAAATGAACACATTTTTCTCCAAAACTATAACAGATGCAAGCTTGTCCTGTTTGGTGGAGATGATATTTAATAAAATAAGTAGAAATCCACTAAAAGTTTTGTTTGGTTATCTTGCAATCCCGAGATAATCGTCTCCATGCTCCAAATCCATTTTAAAGCCATTTTTAAGGCATTTCGCGCATACATGAAATGAACACATTTTTCTCCAAAACTATAACAGATGCAAGCTTGTCCTGTTTGGTGGAGATGATATTTAATAAAATAAGTAGAAATCCACTAAAAGTTTTGTTTGGTTATCTTGCAATCCCGAGATAATCGTCTCCATGCTCCAAATCCATTTTAAAGCCATTTTTAAGGCATTTCGCGCATACATGAAATGAACACATTTTTCTCCAAAACTATAACAGATGCAAGCTTGTCCTGTTTGGTGAGATGATATTTAATAAAATAAGTAGAAATCCACTAAAAGTTTTGTTTGGTTATCTTGCAATCCCGAGATAATCGTCTCCATGCTCCAAATCCATTTTAAAGCCATTTTTAAGGCATTTCGCGCATACATGAAATGAACACATTTTTCTCCAAAACTATAACAGATGCAAGCTTGTCCTGTTTGGTGGAGATGATATTTAATAAAATAAGTAGAAATCCACTAAAAGTTTTGTTTGGTTATCTTGCAATCCGAGATAATCGTCTCCATGCTCCAAATCCATTTTAAAGCCATTTTTAAGGCATTTCGCGCATACATGAAATGAACACATTTTTCTCCAAAACTATAACAGATGCAAGCTTGTCCTGTTTGGTGGAGATGATATTTAATAAAATAAGTAGAAATCCACTAAAAGTTTTGTTTGGTTATCTTGCAATCCCGAGATAATCGTCTCCATGCTCCAAATCCATTTTAAAGCCATTTTTAAGGCATTTCGCGCATACATGAAATGAACACATTTTTCTCCAAAACTATAACAGATGCAAGCTTGTCCTGTTTGGTGGAGATGATATTTAATAAAATAAGTAGAAATCCACTAAAAGTTTTGTTTGGTTATCTTGCAATCCCGAGATAATCGTCTCCATGCTCCAAATCCATTTTAAAGCCATTTTTAAGGCATTTCGCGCATACATGAAATGAACACATTTTTCTCCAAAACTATAACAGATGCAAGCTTGTCCTGTTTGGTGGAGATGATATTTAATAAAATAAGTAGAAATCCACTAAAAGTTTTGTTTGGTTATCTTGCAATCCCGAGATAATCGTCTCCATGCTCCAAATCCATTTTAAAGCCATTTTTAAGGCATTTCGCGCATACATGAAATGAACACATTTTTCTCCAAAACTATAACAGATGCAAGCTTGTCCTGTTTGGTGGAGATGATATTTAATAAAATAAGTAGAAATCCACTAAAAGTTTTGTTTGGTTATCTTGCAATCCCGAGATAATCGTCTCCATGCTCCAAATCCATTTTAAAGCCATTTTTAAGGCATTTCGCGCATACATGAAATGAACACATTTTTCTCCAAAACTATAACAGATGCAAGCTTGTCCTGTTTGGTGGAGATGATATTTAATAAAATAAGTAGAAATCCACTAAAAGTTTTGTTTGGTTATCTTGCAATCCCGAGATAATCGTCTCCATGCTCCAAATCCATTTTAAAGCCATTTTTAAGGCATTTCGCGCATACATGAAATGAACACATTTTTCTCCAAAACTATAACAGATGCAAGCTTGTCCTGTTTGGTGGAGATGATATTTAATAAAATAAGTAGAAATCCACTAAAAGTTTTGTTTGGTTATCTTGCAATCCCGAGATAATCGTCTCCATGCTCCAAATCCATTTTAAAGCCATTTTTAAGGCATTTCGCGCATACATGAAATGAACACATTTTTCTCCAAAACTATAACAGATGCAAGCTTGTCCTGTTTGGTGGAGATGATATTTAATAAAATAAGTAGAAATCCACTAAAAGTTTTGTTTGGTTATCTTGCAATCCCGAGATAATCGTCTCCATGCTCCAAATCCATTTTAAAGCCATTTTTAAGGCATTTCGCGCATACATGAAATGAACACATTTTTCTCCAAAACTATAACAGATGCAAGCTTGTCCTGTTTGGTGGAGATGATATTTAATAAAATAAGTAGAAATCCACTAAAAGTTTTGTTTGGTTATCTTGCAATCCCGAGATAATCGTCTCCATGCTCCAAATCCATTTTAAAGCCATTTTTAAGGCATTTCGCGCATACATGAAATGAACACATTTTTCTCCAAAACTATAACAGATGCAAGCTTGTCCTGTTTGGTGGAGATGATATTTAATAAAATAAGTAGAAATCCACTAAAAGTTTTGTTTGGTTATCTTGCAATCCCGAGATAATCGTCTCCATGCTCCAAATCCATTTTAAAGCCATTTTTAAGGCATTTCGCGCATACATGAAATGAACACATTTTTCTCCAAAACTATAACAGATGCAAGCTTGTCCTGTTTGGTGGAGATGATATTTAATAAAATAAGTAGAAATCCACTAAAAGTTTTGTTTGGTTATCTTGCAATCCCGAGATAATCGTCTCCATGCTCCAAATCCATTTTAAAGCCATTTTTAAGGCATTTCGCGCATACATGAAATGAACACATTTTTCTCCAAAACTATAACAGATGCAAGCTTGTCCTGTTTGGTGGAGATGATATTTAATAAAATAAGTAGAAATCCACTAAAAGTTTTGTTTGGTTATCTTGCAATCCCGAGATAATCGTCTCCATGCTCCAAATCCATTTAAAGCCATTTTTAAGGCATTTCGCGCATACATGAAATGAACACATTTTTCTCCAAAACTATAACAGATGCAAGCTTGTCCTGTTTGGGTGGAGATGATATTTAATAAAATAAGTAGAAATCCACTAAAAGTTTTGTTTGGTTATCTTGCAATCCCGAGATAATCGTCTCCATGCTCCAAATCCATTTTAAAGCCATTTTTAAGGCATTTCGCGCATACATGAAATGAACACATTTTTCTCCAAAACTATAACAGATGCAAGCTTGTCCTGTTTGGTGGAGATGATATTTAATAAAATAAGTAGAAATCCACTAAAAGTTTTGTTTGGTTATCTTGCAATCCCGAGATAATCGTCTCCATGCTCCAAATCCATTTTAAAGCCATTTTTAGGCATTTCGCGCATACATGAAATGAACACATTTTTCTCCAAAACTATAACAGATGCAAGCTTGTCCTGTTTGGTGGAGATGATATTTAATAAAATAAGTAGAAATCCACTAAAAGTTTTGTTTGGTTATCTTGCAATCCCGAGATAATCGTCTCCATGCTCCAAATCCATTTTAAAGCCATTTTTAAGGCATTTCGCGCATACATGAAATGAACACATTTTTCTCCAAAACTATAACAGATGCAAGCTTGTCCTGTTGGTGGAGATGATATTTAATAAAATAAGTAGAAATCCACTAAAAGTTTTGTTTGGTTATCTTGCAATCCGAGATAATCGTCTCCATGCTCCAAATCCATTTTAAAGCCATTTTTAAGGCATTTCGCGCATACATGAAATGAACACATTTTTCTCCAAAACTATAACAGATGCAAGCTTGTCCTGTTTGGTGGAGATGATATTTAATAAAATAAGTAGAAATCCACTAAAAGTTTTGTTTGGTTATATTGCAATCCCGAGATAATCGTCTCCATGCTCCAAATCCATTTTAAAGCCATTTTTAAGGCATTTCGCGCATACATGAAATGAACACATTTTTCTCCAAAACTATAACAGATGCAAGCTTGTCCTGTTTGGTGGAGATGATATTTAATAAAATAAGTAGAAATCCACTAAAAGTTTTGTTTGGTTATCTTGCAATCCCGAGATAATCGTCTCCATGCTCCAAATCCATTTTAAAGCCATTTTTAAGGCATTTCGCGCATACATGAAATGAACACATTTTTCTCCAAAACTATAACAGATGCAAGCTTGTCCTGTTTGGTGGAGATGATATTTAATAAAATAAGTAGA
>NW_027443212.1:0-53843 GCF_048569485.1 Anomaloglossus baeobatrachus
CGATTATCTCGGGATTGCAAGATAACCAAACAAAACTTTTAGTGGATTTCTACTTATTTTATTAAATATCATCTCCACCAAACAGGACAAGCTTGCATCTGTTATAGTTTTGGAGAAAAATGTGTTCATTTTATGTATGCGCGAAATGCCTTAAAAATGGCTTTAAAATGGATTTGGAGCATGGAGACGATTATCTCGGGATTGCAAGATAACCAAACAAAACTTTTAGTGGATTTCTACTTATTTTATTAAATATCATCTCCACCAAACAGGACAAGCTTGCATCTGTTATAGTTTTGGAGAAAAATGTGTTCATTTCATGTATGCGCGAAATGCCTTAAAAATGGCTTTAAAATGGATTTGGAGCATGGAGACGATTATCTCGGGATTGCAAGATAACCAAACAAAACTTTTAGTGGATTTCTACTTATTTTATTAAATATCATCTCCACCAAACAGGACAAGCTTGCATCTGTTATAGTTTTGGAGAAAAATGTGTTCATTTCATGTATGCGCGAAATGCCTTAAAAATGGCTTTAAAATGGATTTGGAGCATGGAGACGATTATCTCGGGATTGCAATATAACCAAACAAAACTTTTAGTGGATTTCTACTTATTTTATTAAATATCATCTCCACCAAACAGGACAAGCTTGCATCTGTTATAGTTTTGGAGAAAAATGTGTTCATTTCATGTATGCGCGAAATGCCTTAAAAATGGCTTTAAAATGGATTTGGAGCATGGAGACGATTATCTCGGGATTGCAAGATAACCAAACAAAACTTTTAGTGGATTTCTACTTATTTTATTAAATATCTCCACTAAACAGGACAAGCTTGCATCTGTTATAGTTTTGGAGAAAAATGTGTTCATTTCATGTATGCGCGAAATGCCTTAAAAATGGCTTTAAAATGGATTTGGAGCATGGAGACGATTATCTCGGGATTGCAAGATAACCAAACAAAACTTTTAGTGGATTTCTACTTATTTTATTAAATATCATCTCCACCAAACAGGACAAGCTTGCATCTGTTATAGTTTTGGAGAAAAATGTGTTCATTTCATGTATGCGCGAAATGCCTTAAAAATGGCTTTAAAATGGATTTGGAGCATGGAGACGATTATCTCGGGATTGCAAGATAACCAAACAAAACTTTTAGTGGATTTCTACTTATTTTATTAAATATCATCTCCACCAAACAGGACAAGCTTGCATCTGTTATAGTTTTGGAGAAAAATGTGTTCATTTCATGTATGCGCGAAATGCCTTAAAAATGGCTTTAAAATGGATTTGGAGCATGGAGACGATTATCTCGGGATTGCAAGATAACCAAACAAAACTTTTAGTGGATTTCTACTTATTTTATTAAATATCATCTCCACCAAACAGGACAAGCTTGCATCTGTTATAGTTTTGGAGAAAAATGTGTTCATTTCATGTATGCGCGAAATGCCTTAAAAATGGCTTTAAAATGGATTTGGAGCATGGAGACGATTATCTCGGGATTGCAAGATAACCAAACAAAACTTTTAGTGGATTTCTACTTATTTTATTAAATATCATCTCCACCAAACAGGACAAGCTTGCATCTGTTATAGTTTTGGAGAAAAATGTGTTCATTTCATGTATGCGCGAAATGCCTTAAAAATGGCTTTAAAATGGATTTGGAGCATGGAGACGATTATCTCGGGATTGCAAGATAACCAAACAAAACTTTTAGTGGATTTCTACTTATTTTATTAAATATCATCTCCACCAAACAGGACAAGCTTGCATCTGTTATAGTTTTGGAGAAAAATGTGTTCATTTCATGTATGCGCGAAATGCCTTAAAAATGGCTTTAAAATGGATTTGGAGCATGGAGACGATTATCTCGGGATTGCAAGATAACCAAACAAAACTTTTAGTGGATTTCTACTTATTTTATTAAATATCATCTCCACCAAACAGGACAAGCTTGCATCTGTTATAGTTTTGGAGAAAAATGTGTTCATTTCATGTATGCGCGAAATGCCTTAAAAATGGCTTTAAAATGGATTTGGAGCATGGAGACGATTATCTCGGGATTGCAAGATAACCAAACAAAACTTTTAGTGGATTTCTACTTATTTTATTAAATATCATCTCCACCAAACAGGACAAGCTTGCATCTGTTATAGTTTTGGAGAAAAATGTGTTCATTTCATGTATGCGCGAAATGCCTTAAAAATGGCTTTAAAATGGATTTGGAGCATGGAGACGATTATCTCGGGATTGCAAGATAACCAAACAAAACTTTTAGTGGATTTCTACTTATTTTATTAAATATCATCTCCACCAAACAGGACAAGCTTGCATCTGTTATAGTTTTGGAGAAAAATGTGTTCATTTCATGTATGCGCGAAATGCCTTAAAAATGGCTTTAAAATGGATTTGGAGCATGGAGACGATTATCTCGGGATTGCAAGATAACCAAACAAAACTTTTAGTGGATTTCTACTTATTTTATTAAATATCATCTCCACCAAACAGGACAAGCTTGCATCTGTTATAGTTTTGGAGAAAAATGTGTTCATTTCATGTATGCGCGAAATGCCTTAAAAATGGCTTTAAAATGGATTTGGAGCATGGAGACGATTATCTCGGGATTGCAAGATAACCAAACAAAACTTTTAGTGGATTTCTACTTATTTTATTAAATATCATCTCCACCAAACAGGACAAGCTTGCATCTGTTATAGTTTTGGAGAAAAATGTGTTCATTTCATGTATGCGCGAAATGCCTTAAAAATGGCTTTAAAATGGATTTGGAGCATGGAGACGATTATCTCGGGATTGCAAGATAACCAAACAAAACTTTTAGTGGATTTCTACTTATTTTATTAAATATCATCTCCACCAAACAGGACAAGCTTGCATCTGTTATAGTTTTGGAGAAAAATGTGTTCATTTCATGTATGCGCGAAATGCCTTAAAAATGGCTTTAAAATGGATTTGGAGCATGGAGACGATTATCTCGGGATTGCAAGATAACCAAACAAAACTTTTAGTGGATTTCTACTTATTTTATTAAATATCATCTCCACCAAACAGGACAAGCTTGCATCTGTTATAGTTTTGGAGAAAAATGTGTTCATTTCATGTATGCGCGAAATGCCTTAAAAATGGCTTTAAAATGGATTTGGAGCATGGAGACGATTATCTCGGGATTGCAAGATAACCAAACAAAACTTTTAGTGGATTTCTACTTATTTTATTAAATATCATCTCCACCAAACAGGACAAGCTTGCATCTGTTATAGTTTTGGAGAAAAATGTGTTCATTTCATGTATGCGCGAAATGCCTTAAAAATGGCTTTAAAATGGATTTGGAGCATGGAGACGATTATCTCGGGATTGCAAGATAACCAAACAAAACTTTTAGTGGATTTCTACTTATTTTATTAAATATCATCTCCACCAAACAGGACAAGCTTGCATCTGTTATAGTTTTGGAGAAAAATGTGTTCATTTCATGTATGCGCGAAATGCCTTAAAAATGGCTTTAAAATGGATTTGGAGCATGGAGACGATTATCTCGGGATTGCAAGATAACCAAACAAAACTTTTAGTGGATTTCTACTTATTTTATTAAATATCATCTCCACCAAACAGGACAAGCTTGCATCTGTTATAGTTTTGGAGAAAAATGTGTTCATTTCATGTATGCGCGAAATGCCTTAAAAATGGCTTTAAAATGGATTTGGAGCATGGAGACGATTATCTCGGGATTGCAAGATAACCAAACAAAACTTTTAGTGGATTTCTACTTATTTTATTAAATATCATCTCCACCAAACAGGACAAGCTTGCATCTGTTATAGTTTTGGAGAAAAATGTGTTCATTTCATGTATGCGCGAAATGCCTTAAAAATGGCTTTAAAATGGATTTGGAGCATGGAGACGATTATCTCGGGATTGCAAGATAACCAAACAAAACTTTTAGTGGATTTCTACTTATTTTATTAAATATCATCTCCACCAAACAGGACAAGCTTGCATCTGTTATAGTTTTGGAGAAAAATGTGTTCATTTCATGTATGCGCGAAATGCCTTAAAAATGGCTTTAAAATGGATTTGGAGCATGGAGACGATTATCTCGGGATTGCAAGATAACCAAACAAAACTTTTAGTGGATTTCTACTTATTTTATTAAATATCATCTCCACCAAACAGGACAAGCTTGCATCTGTTATAGTTTTGGAGAAAAATGTGTTCATTTCATGTATGCGCGAAATGCCTTAAAAATGGCTTTAAAATGGATTTGGAGCATGGAGACGATTATCTCGGGATTGCAAGATAACCAAACAAAACTTTTAGTGGATTTCTACTTATTTTATTAAATATCATCTCCACCAAACAGGACAAGCTTGCATCTGTTATAGTTTTGGAGAAAAATGTGTTCATTTCATGTATGCGCGAAATGCCTTAAAAATGGCTTTAAAATGGATTTGGAGCATGGAGACGATTATCTCGGGATTGCAAGATAACCAAACAAAACTTTTAGTGGATTTCTACTTATTTTATTAAATATCATCTCCACCAAACAGGACAAGCTTGCATCTGTTATAGTTTTGGAGAAAAATGTGTTCATTTCATGTATGCGCGAAATGCCTTAAAAATGGCTTTAAAATGGATTTGGAGCATGGAGACGATTATCTCGGGATTGCAAGATAACCAAACAAAACTTTTAGTGGATTTCTACTTATTTTATTAAATATCATCTCCACCAAACAGGACAAGCTTGCATCTGTTATAGTTTTGGAGAAAAATGTGTTCATTTCATGTATGCGCGAAATGCCTTAAAAATGGCTTTAAAATGGATTTGGAGCATGGAGACGATTATCTCGGGATTGCAAGATAACCAAACAAAACTTTTAGTGGATTTCTACTTATTTTATTAAATATCATCTCCACCAAACAGGACAAGCTTGCATCTGTTATAGTTTTGGAGAAAAATGTGTTCATTTCATGTATGCGCGAAATGCCTTAAAAATGGCTTTAAAATGGATTTGGAGCATGGAGACGATTATCTCGGGATTGCAAGATAACCAAACAAAACTTTTAGTGGATTTCTACTTATTTTATTAAATATCATCTCCACCAAACAGGACAAGCTTGCATCTGTTATAGTTTTGGAGAAAAATGTGTTCATTTCATGTATGCGCGAAATGCCTTAAAAATGGCTTTAAAATGGATTTGGAGCATGGAGACGATTATCTCGGGATTGCAAGATAACCAAACAAAACTTTTAGTGGATTTCTACTTATTTTATTAAATATCATCTCCACCAAACAGGACAAGCTTGCATCTGTTATAGTTTTGGAGAAAAATGTGTTCATTTCATGTATGCGCGAAATGCCTTAAAAATGGCTTTAAAATGGATTTGGAGCATGGAGACGATTATCTCGGGATTGCAAGATAACCAAACAAAACTTTTAGTGGATTTCTACTTATTTTATTAAATATCATCTCCACCAAACAGGACAAGCTTGCATCTGTTATAGTTTTGGAGAAAAATGTGTTCATTTCATGTATGCGCGAAATGCCTTAAAAATGGCTTTAAAATGGATTTGGAGCATGGAGACGATTATCTCGGGATTGCAAGATAACCAAACAAAACTTTTAGTGGATTTCTACTTATTTTATTAAATATCATCTCCACCAAACAGGACAAGCTTGCATCTGTTATAGTTTTGGAGAAAAATGTGTTCATTTCATGTATGCGCGAAATGCCTTAAAAATGGCTTTAAAATGGATTTGGAGCATGGAGACGATTATCTCGGGATTGCAAGATAACCAAACAAAACTTTTAGTGGATTTCTACTTATTTTATTAAATATCATCTCCACCAAACAGGACAAGCTTGCATCTGTTATAGTTTTGGAGAAAAATGTGTTCATTTCATGTATGCGCGAAATGCCTTAAAAATGGCTTTAAAATGGATTTGGAGCATGGAGACGATTATCTCGGGATTGCAAGATAACCAAACAAAACTTTTAGTGGATTTCTACTTATTTTATTAAATATCATCTCCACCAAACAGGACAAGCTTGCATCTGTTATAGTTTTGGAGAAAAATGTGTTCATTTCATGTATGCGCGAAATGCCTTAAAAATGGCTTTAAAATGGATTTGGAGCATGGAGACGATTATCTCGGGATTGCAAGATAACCAAACAAAACTTTTAGTGGATTTCTACTTATTTTATTAAATATCATCTCCACCAAACAGGACAAGCTTGCATCTGTTATAGTTTTGGAGAAAAATGTGTTCATTTCATGTATGCGCGAAATGCCTTAAAAATGGCTTTAAAATGGATTTGGAGCATGGAGACGATTATCTCGGGATTGCAAGATAACCAAACAAAACTTTTAGTGGATTTCTACTTATTTTATTAAATATCTCCACCAAACAGGACAAGCTTGCATCTGTTATAGTTTTGGAGAAAAATGTGTTCATTTCATGTATGCGCGAAATGCCTTAAAAATGGCTTTAAAATGGATTTGGAGCATGGAGACGATTATCTCGGGATTGCAAGATAACCAAACAAAACTTTTAGTGGATTTCTACTTATTTTATTAAATATCATCTCCACCAAACAGGACAAGCTTGCATCTGTTATAGTTTTGGAGAAAAATGTGTTCATTTCATGTATGCGCGAAATGCCTTAAAAATGGCTTTAAAATGGATTTGGAGCATGGAGACGATTATCTCGGGATTGCAAGATAACCAAACAAAACTTTTAGTGGATTTCTACTTATTTTATTAAATATCATCTCCACCAAACAGGACAAGCTTGCATCTGTTATAGTTTTGGAGAAAAATGTGTTCATTTCATGTATGCGCGAAATGCCTTAAAAATGGCTTTAAAAATGGATTTGGAGCATGGAGACGATTATCTCGGGATTGCAAGATAACCAAACAAAACTTTTAGTGGATTTCTACTTATTTTATTAAATATCATCTCCACCAAACAGGACAAGCTTGCATCTGTTATAGTTTTGGAGAAAAATGTGTTCATTTCATGTATGCGCGAAATGCCTTAAAAATGGCTTTAAAATGGATTTGGAGCATGGAGACGATTATCTCGGGATTGCAAGATAACCAAACAAAACTTTTAGTGGATTTCTACTTATTTTATTAAATATCATCTCCACCAAACAGGACAAGCTTGCATCTGTTATAGTTTTGGAGAAAAATGTGTTCATTTCATGTATGCGCGAAATGCCTTAAAAATGGCTTTAAAATGGATTTGGAGCATGGAGACGATTATCTCGGGATTGCAAGATAACCAAACAAAACTTTTAGTGGATTTCTACTTATTTTATTAAATATCATCTCCACCAAACAGGACAAGCTTGCATCTGTTATAGTTTTGGAGAAAAATGTGTTCATTTCATGTATGCGCGAAATGCCTTAAAAATGGCTTTAAAATGGATTTGGAGCATGGAGACGATTATCTCGGGATTGCAAGATAACCAAACAAAACTTTTAGTGGATTTCTACTTATTTTATTAAATATCATCTCCACCAAACAGGACAAGCTTGCATCTGTTATAGTTTTGGAGAAAAATGTGTTCATTTCATGTATGCGCGAAATGCCTTAAAAATGGCTTTAAAATGGATTTGGAGCATGGAGACGATTATCTCGGGATTGCAATATAACCAAACAAAACTTTTAGTGGATTTCTACTTATTTTATTAAATATCATCTCCACCAAACAGGACAAGCTTGCATCTGTTATAGTTTTGGAGAAAAATGTGTTCATTTCATGTATGCGCGAAATGCCTTAAAAATGGCTTTAAAATGGATTTGGAGCATGGAGACGATTATCTCGGGATTGCAAGATAACCAAACAAAACTTTTAGTGGATTTCTACTTATTTTATTAAATATCATCTCCACCAAACAGGACAAGCTTGCATCTGTTATAGTTTTGGAGAAAAATGTGTTCATTTCATGTATGCGCGAAATGCCTTAAAAATGGCTTTAAAATGGATTTGGAGCATGGAGACGATTATCTCGGGATTGCAATATAACCAAACAAAACTTTTAGTGGATTTCTACTTATTTTATTAAATATCATCTCCACCAAACAGGACAAGCTTGCATCTGTTATAGTTTTGGAGAAAAATGTGTTCATTTCATGTATGCGCGAAATGCCTTAAAAATGGCTTTAAAATGGATTTGGAGCATGGAGACGATTATCTCGGGATTGCAAGATAACCAAACAAAACTTTTAGTGGATTTCTACTTATTTTATTAAATATCATCTCCACCAAACAGGACAAGCTTGCATCTGTTATAGTTTTGGAGAAAAATGTGTTCATTTTCATGTATGCGCGAAATGCCTTAAAAATGGCTTTAAAATGGATTTGGAGCATGGAGACGATTATCTCGGGATTGCAAGATAACCAAACAAAACTTTTAGTGGATTTCTACTTATTTTATTAAATATCATCTCCACCAAACAGGACAAGCTTGCATCTGTTATAGTTTTGGAGAAAAATGTGTTCATTTCATGTATGCGCGAAATGCCTTAAAAATGGCTTTAAAATGGATTTGGAGCATGGAGACGATTATCTCGGGATTGCAATATAACCAAACAAAACTTTTAGTGGATTTCTACTTATTTTATTAAATATCATCTCCACCAAACAGGACAAGCTTGCATCTGTTATAGTTTTGGAGAAAAATGTGTTCATTTCATGTATGCGCGAAATGCCTTAAAAATGGCTTTAAAATGGATTTGGAGCATGGAGACGATTATCTCGGGATTGCAAGATAACCAAACAAAACTTTTAGTGGATTTCTACTTATTTTATTAAATATCATCTCCACCAAACAGGACAAGCTTGCATCTGTTATAGTTTTGGAGAAAAATGTGTTCATTTCATGTATGCGCGAAATGCCTTAAAAATGGCTTTAAAATGGATTTGGAGCATGGAGACGATTATCTCGGGATTGCAATATAACCAAACAAAACTTTTAGTGGATTTCTACTTATTTTATTAAATATCATCTCCACCAAACAGGACAAGCTTGCATCTGTTATAGTTTTGGAGAAAAATGTGTTCATTTCATGTATGCGCGAAATGCCTTAAAAATGGCTTTAAAATGGATTTGGAGCATGGAGACGATTATCTCGGGATTGCAAGATAACCAAACAAAACTTTTAGTGGATTTCTACTTATTTTATTAAATATCATCTCCACCAAACAGGACAAGCTTGCATCTGTTATAGTTTTGGAGAAAAATGTGTTCATTTTATGTATGCGCGAAATGCCTTAAAAATGGCTTTAAAATGGATTTGGAGCATGGAGACGATTATCTCGGGATTGCAAGATAACCAAACAAAACTTTTAGTGGATTTCTACTTATTTTATTAAATATCATCTCCACCAAACAGGACAAGCTTGCATCTGTTATAGTTTTGGAGAAAAATGTGTTCATTTCATGTATGCGCGAAATGCCTTAAAAATGGCTTTAAAATGGATTTGGAGCATGGAGACGATTATCTCGGGATTGCAATATAACCAAACAAAACTTTTAGTGGATTTCTACTTATTTTATTAAATATCATCTCCACCAAACAGGACAAGCTTGCATCTGTTATAGTTTTGGAGAAAAATGTGTTCATTTCATGTATGCGCGAAATGCCTTAAAAATGGCTTTAAAATGGATTTGGAGCATGGAGACGATTATCTCGGGATTGCAAGATAACCAAACAAAACTTTTAGTGGATTTCTACTTATTTTATTAAATATCATCTCCACCAAACAGGACAAGCTTGCATCTGTTATAGTTTTGGAGAAAAATGTGTTCATTTTATGTATGCGCGAAATGCCTTAAAAATGGCTTTAAAATGGATTTGGAGCATGGAGACGATTATCTCGGGATTGCAAGATAACCAAACAAAACTTTTAGTGGATTTCTACTTATTTTATTAAATATCATCTCCACCAAACAGGACAAGCTTGCATCTGTTATAGTTTTGGAGAAAAATGTGTTCATTTCATGTATGCGCGAAATGCCTTAAAAATGGCTTTAAAATGGATTTGGAGCATGGAGACGATTATCTCGGGATTGCAAGATAACCAAACAAAACTTTTAGTGGATTTCTACTTATTTTATTAAATATCATCTCCACCAAACAGGACAAGCTTGCATCTGTTATAGTTTTGGAGAAAAATGTGTTCATTTCATGTATGCGCGAAATGCCTTAAAAATGGCTTTAAAATGGATTTGGAGCATGGAGACGATTATCTCGGGATTGCAAGATAACCAAACAAAACTTTTAGTGGATTTCTACTTATTTTATTAAATATCATCTCCACCAAACAGGACAAGCTTGCATCTGTTATAGTTTTGGAGAAAAATGTGTTCATTTCATGTATGCGCGAAATGCCTTAAAAATGGCTTTAAAATGGATTTGGAGCATGGAGACGATTATCTCGGGATTGCAAGATAACCAAACAAAACTTTTAGTGGATTTCTACTTATTTTATTAAATATCATCTCCACCAAACAGGACAAGCTTGCATCTGTTATAGTTTTGGAGAAAAATGTGTTCATTTCATGTATGCGCGAAATGCCTTAAAAATGGCTTTAAAATGGATTTGGAGCATGGAGACGATTATCTCGGGATTGCAAGATAACCAAACAAAACTTTTAGTGGATTTCTACTTATTTTATTAAATATCATCTCCACCAAACAGGACAAGCTTGCATCTGTTATAGTTTTGGAGAAAAATGTGTTCATTTCATGTATGCGCGAAATGCCTTAAAAATGGCTTTAAAATGGATTTGGAGCATGGAGACGATTATCTCGGGATTGCAATATAACCAAACAAAACTTTTAGTGGATTTCTACTTATTTTATTAAATATCATCTCCACCAAACAGGACAAGCTTGCATCTGTTATAGTTTTGGAGAAAAATGTGTTCATTTCATGTATGCGCGAAATGCCTTAAAAATGGCTTTAAAATGGATTTGGAGCATGGAGACGATTATCTCGGGATTGCAAGATAACCAAACAAAACTTTTAGTGGATTTCTACTTATTTTATTAAATATCATCTCCACCAAACAGGACAAGCTTGCATCTGTTATAGTTTTGGAGAAAAATGTGTTCATTTCATGTATGCGCGAAATGCCTTAAAAATGGCTTTAAAATGGATTTGGAGCATGGAGACGATTATCTCGGGATTGCAAGATAACCAAACAAAACTTTTAGTGGATTTCTACTTATTTTATTAAATATCATCTCCACCAAACAGGACAAGCTTGCATCTGTTATAGTTTTGGAGAAAAATGTGTTCATTTCATGTATGCGCGAAATGCCTTAAAAATGGCTTTAAAATGGATTTGGAGCATGGAGACGATTATCTCGGGATTGCAATATAACCAAACAAAACTTTTAGTGGATTTCTACTTATTTTATTAAATATCATCTCCACCAAACAGGACAAGCTTGCATCTGTTATAGTTTTGGAGAAAAATGTGTTCATTTCATGTATGCGCGAAATGCCTTAAAAATGGCTTTAAAATGGATTTGGAGCATGGAGACGATTATCTCGGGATTGCAAGATAACCAAACAAAACTTTTAGTGGATTTCTACTTATTTTATTAAATATCATCTCCACCAAACAGGACAAGCTTGCATCTGTTATAGTTTTGGAGAAAAATGTGTTCATTTCATGTATGCGCGAAATGCCTTAAAAATGGCTTTAAAATGGATTTGGAGCATGGAGACGATTATCTCGGGATTGCAAGATAACCAAACAAAACTTTTAGTGGATTTCTACTTATTTTATTAAATATCATCTCCACCAAACAGGACAAGCTTGCATCTGTTATAGTTTTGGAGAAAAATGTGTTCATTTCATGTATGCGCGAAATGCCTTAAAAATGGCTTTAAAATGGATTTGGAGCATGGAGACGATTATCTCGGGATTGCAAGATAACCAAACAAAACGTTTAGTGGATTTCTACTTATTTTATTAAATATCATCTCCACCAAACAGGACAAGCTTGCATCTGTTATAGTTTTGGAGAAAAATGTGTTCATTTCATGTATGCGCGAAATGCCTTAAAAATGGCTTTAAAATGGATTTGGAGCATGGAGACGATTATCTCGGGATTGCAATATAACCAAACAAAACTTTTAGTAAATTTCTACTTATTTTATTAAATATCATCTCCACCAAACAGGACAAGCTTGCATCTGTTATAGTTTTGGAGAAAAATGTGTTCATTTCATGTATGCGCGAAATGCCTTAAAAATGGCTTTAAAATGGATTTGGAGCATGGAGACGATTATCTCGGGATTGCAAGATAACCAAACAAAACTTTTAGTGGATTTCTACTTATTTTATTAAATATCATCTCCATTAAACAGGACAAGCTTGCATCTGTTATAGTTTTGGAGAAAAATGTGTTCATTTCATGTATGCGCGAAATGCCTTAAAAATGGCTTTAAAATGGATTTGGAGCATGGAGACGATTATCTCGGGATTGCAAGATAACCAAACAAAACTTTTAGTGGATTTCTACTTATTTTATTAAATATCATCTCCACCAAACAGGACAAGCTTGCATCTGTTATAGTTTTGGAGAAAAATGTGTTCATTTCATGTATGCGCGAAATGCCTTAAAAATGGCTTTAAAATGGATTTGGAGCATGGAGACGATTATCTCGGGATTGCAAGATAACCAAACAAAACTTTTAGTGGATTTCTACTTATTTTATTAAATATCATCTCCACCAAACAGGACAAGCTTGCATCTGTTATAGTTTTGGAGAAAAATGTGTTCATTTCATGTATGCGCGAAATGCCTTAAAAATGGCTTTAAAATGGATTTGGAGCATGGAGACGATTATCTCCAGATTGCAATATAACCAAACAAAACTTTTAGTGGATTTCTACTTATTTTATTAAATATCATCTCCACCAAACAGGACAAGCTTGCATCTGTTATAGTTTTGGAGAAAAATGTGTTCATTTCATGTATGCGCGAAATGCCTTAAAAATGGCTTTAAAATGGATTTGGAGCATGGAGACGATTATCTCGGGATTGCAAGATAACCAAACAAAACTTTTAGTGGATTTCTACTTATTTTATTAAATATCATCTCCACCAAACAGGACAAGCTTGCATCTGTTATAGTTTTTAGAGAAAAATGTGTTCATTTCATGTATGCGCGAAATGCCTTAAAAATGGCTTTAAAATGGATTTGGAGCATGGAGACGATTATCTCGGGATTGCAAGATAACCAAACAAAACTTTTAGTGGATTTCTACTTATTTTATTAAATATCATCTCCACCAAACAGGACAAGCTTGCATCTGTTATAGTTTTGGAGAAAAATGTGTTCATTTCATGTATGCGCGAAATGCCTTAAAAATGGCTTTAAAATGGATTTGGAGCATGGAGACGATTATCTCGGGATTGCAAGATAACCAAACAAAACTTTTAGTGGATTTCTACTTATTTTATTAAATATCATCTCCACCAAACAGGACAAGCTTGCATCTGTTATAGTTTTGGAGAAAAATGTGTTCATTTCATGTATGCGCGAAATGCCTTAAAAATGGCTTTAAAATGGATTTGGAGCATGGAGACGATTATCTCGGGATTGCAAGATAACCAAACAAAACTTTTAGTGGATTTCTACTTATTTTATTAAATATCATCTCCACCAAACAGGACAAGCTTGCATCTGTTATAGTTTTGGAGAAAAATGTGTTCATTTCATGTATGCGCGAAATGCCTTAAAAATGGCTTTAAAATGGATTTGGAGCATGGAGACGATTATCTCCAGATTGCAATATAACCAAACAAAACTTTTAGTGGATTTCTACTTATTTTATTAAATATCATCTCCACCAAACAGGACAAGCTTGCATCTGTTATAGTTTTGGAGAAAAATGTGTTCATTTCATGTATGCGCGAAATGCCTTAAAAATGGCTTTAAAATGGATTTTGAGCATGGAGACGATTATCTCGGGATTGCAAGATAACCAAACAAAACTTTTAGTGGATTTCTACTTATTTTATTAAATATCATCTCCACCAAACAGGACAAGCTTGCATCTGTTATAGTTTTGGAGAAAAATGTGTTCATTTCATGTATGCGCGAAATGCCTTAAAAATGGCTTTAAAATGGATTTGGAGCATGGAGACGATTATCTCGGGATTGCAAGATAACCAAACAAAACTTTTAGTGGATTTCTACTTATTTTATTAAATATCATCTCCACCAAACAGGACAAGCTTGCATCTGTTATAGTTTTGGAGAAAAATGTGTTCATTTCATGTATGCGCGAAATGCCTTAAAAATGGCTTTAAAATGGATTTGGAGCATGGAGACGATTATCTCGGGATTGCAAGATAACCAAACAAAACTTTTAGTGGATTTCTACTTATTTTATTAAATATCATCTCCACCAAACAGGACAAGCTTGCATCTGTTATAGTTTTGGAGAAAAATGTGTTCATTTCATGTATGCGCGAAATGCCTTAAAAATGGCTTTAAAATGGATTTGGAGCATGGAGACGATTATCTCGGGATTGCAAGATAACCAAACAAAACTTTTAGTGGATTTCTACTTATTTTATTAAATATCATCTCCACCAAACAGGACAAGCTTGCATAAGTTATAGTTTTGGAGAAAAATGTGTTCATTTCATGTATGCGCGAAATGCCTTAAAAATGGCTTTAAAATGGATTTGGAGCATGGAGACGATTATCTCGGGATTGCAAGATAACCAAACAAAACTTTTAGTGGATTTCTACTTATTTTATTAAATATCATCTCCACCAAACAGGACAAGCTTGCATCTGTTATAGTTTTGGAGAAAAATGTGTTAATTTCATGTATGCGCGAAATGCCTTAAAAATGGCTTTAAAATGGATTTGGAGCATGGAGACGATTATCTCGGGATTGCAAGATAACCAAACAAAACTTTTAGTGGATTTCTACTTATTTTATTAAATATCATCTCCACCAAACAGGACAAGCTTGCATGTGTTATAGTTTTGGAGAAAAATGTGTTCATTTCATGTATGCGCGAAATGCCTTAAAAAATGGCTTTAAAATGGATTTGGAGCATGGAGACGATTATCTCGGGATTGCAAGATAAACAAACGGAACTTTTAGTAGATTTCTACTTATTTTATTAAATATTATCTCCACCAAATAGGACAAGCTTGCATCTGTTATAGTTTTGGAGAAAAATGTGTTCATTTCATGTATGCGCGAAATGCCTTAAAAATGGCTTTAAAATGGATTTGGAGCATGGAGACGATTATCTCGGGATTGCAAGATAACCAAACAAAACTTTTAGTGGATTTCTACTTATTTTATTAAATATCATCTCCACCAAACAGGACAAGCTTGCATCTGTTATAGTTTTGGAGAAAAATGTGTTCATTTCATGTATGCGCGAAATGCCTTAAAAATGGCTTTAAAATGGATTTGGAGCATGGAGACGATTATCTCGGGATTGCAAGATAACCAAACAAAACTTTTAGTGGATTTCTACTTATTTTATTAAATATCATCTCCACCAAACAGGACAAGCTTGCATCTGTTATAGTTTTGGAGAAAAATGTGTTCATTTCATGTATGCGCGAAATGCCTTAAAAATGGCTTTAAAATGGATTTGGAGCATGGAGACGATTATCTCGGGATTGCAAGATAACCAAACAAAACTTTTAGTGGATTTCTACTTATTTTATTAAATATCATCTCCACCAAACAGGACAAGCTTGCATCTGTTATAGTTTTGGAGAAAAATGTGTTAATTTCATGTATGCGCGAAATGCCTTAAAAATGGCTTTAAAATGGATTTGGAGCATGGAGACGATTATCTCGGGATTGCAAGATAACCAAACAAAACTTTTAGTGGATTTCTACTTATTTTATTAAATATCATCTCCACCAAACAGGACACGCTTGCATGTGTTATAGTTTTGGAGAAAAATGTGTTCATTTCATGTATGCGCGAAATGCCTTAAAAATGGCTTTAAAATGGATTTGGAGCATGGAGACGATTATCTCGGGATTGCAAGATAACCAAACAAAACTTTTAGTTGATTTCTACTTATTTTATTAAATATCATCTCCACCAAACAGGACAAGCTTGCATCCGTTATAGTTTTGGAGAAAAATGTGTTCATTTCATGTATGCGCAAAATGCCTTAAAAATTTTGCAATCCCGAGATAATCGTCTCCATGCTCCAAATCCATTTTAAAGCCATTTTTAAGGCATTTCGCGCATACATGAAATGAACACATTTTTCTCCAAAACTATAACAGATGCAAGCTTGTCCTGTTTGGTGGAGATAATATTTAATAAAATAAGTAGAAATCTACTAAAAGTTTCGTTTGTTTATATTGCCATCCTGAGATAAACGTCTCCATGCTCCAAATCCATTTTAAAGCCATTTCAAAGGCATTTTGCGCATACATGAAATGAACACATTTTTCTCCAAAACTATAACACATGCAAGCTTGTCCTGTTTGGTGGAGATGATATTTAATAAAATAAGTAGAAATCCACTAAAAGTTTTGTTTGGTTATCTTGCAATCTCGAGATAATCGTCTCCATGCTCCAAATCCATTTTAAAGCCATTTTTAAGGCATTTCGCGCATACATGAAATGAACACATTTTTCTCCAAAACTATAACAGATGCAAGCTTGTCCTGTTTGGTGGAGATGATATTTAATAAAATAAGTAGAAATCCACTAAAAGTTTTGTTTGGTTATCTTGCAATCCCGAGATAATCGTCTCCATGCTCCAAATCCATTTTAAAGCCATTTTTAAGGCATTTCGCGCATACATGAAATGAACACATTTTTCTCCAAAACTATAACAGATGCAAGCTTGTCCTGTTTGGTGGAGATAATATTTAATAAAATAAGTAGAAATCTACTAAAAGTTTCGTTTGTTTATATTGCCATCCTGAGATAATCGTCTCCATGCTCCAAATCCATTTTAAAGCCATTTCAAAGGCATTTTGCGCATACATGAAATGAACACATTTTTCTCCAAAACTATAACACATGCAAGCTTGTCCTGTTTGGTGGAGATGATATTTAATAAAATAAGTAGAAATCCACTAAAAGTTTTGTTTGGTTATCTTGCAATCCCGAGATAATCGTCTCCATGCTCCAAATCCATTTTAAAGTCATTTTTAAGGCATTTCGCGCATACATGAAATGAACACATTTTTCTCCAAAACTATAACAGATGCAAGCTTGTCCTGTTTGGTGGAGATGATATTTAATAAAATAAGTAGAAATCCACTAAAAGTTTTGTTTGGTTATCTTGCAATCCCGAGATAATCGTCTCCATGCTCCAAATCCATTTTAAAGCCATTTTTAAGGCATTTCGAGCATACATGAAATGAACACATTTTTCTCCAAAACTATAACAGATGCAAGCTTGTCCTGTTTGGTGGAGATAATATTTAATAAAATAAGTAGAAATCTACTAAAAGTTTCGTTTGTTTATATTGCCATCCTGAGATAATCGTCTCCATGCTCCAAATCCATTTTAAAGCCATTTCAAAGGCATTTTGCGCATACATGAAATGAACACATTTTTCTCCAAAACTATAACAGATGCAAGCTTGTCCTGTTTGGTGGAGATGATATTTAATAAAATAAGTAGAAATCCACTAAAAGTTTTGTTTGGTTATCTTGCAATCCCGAGATAATCGTCTCCATGCTCCAAATCCATTTTAAAGCCATTTTTAAGGCATTTCGCGCATACATGAAATGAACACATTTTTCTCCAAAACTATAACAGATGCAAGCTTGTCCTGTTTGGTGGAGATGATATTTAATAAAATAAGTAGAAATCCACTAAAAGTTTTGTTTGGTTATCTTGCAATCCCGAGATAATCGTCTCCTTGCTCCAAATCCATTTTAAAGCCATTTTTAAGGCATTTCGCGCATACATGAAATGAACACAAACACAAAATGAAATCATCCTCAGTGACGAAGAGAGGGGGCTAAGCGCCCCCATGGTCTCAGAGCATTAACTCTTCTAAGAGTCCTAAGAGTCCTGCTCACACTGATGGGGTGCAGCTGTGGGACCCTATTTTCAGAGATGATGTCCTCCACCCAACTCTCAAAAAGCTGAAAGGGTCTTCAGTAGAGATGGATAGTCGAGCTGGGCTATCAGACGGTCACCTCTGTAGCTGTAGTGTCATTTTTCCTATGGTCCAATGTGTAAATTAAACAAAAAAGTGCACGTTTGTTATGATGTCCAAGATGGGGACCAGGATGTGGACATAATAAAAAATTAGGGAACATGATAGGAGACATTTCTACAATACATATAATCATTCTTATCTATCTAATACGATGACAACAGCTCTCCATACCTGCAGTCCACCACAAGGACCACCCTCTCTAATCCCTGAAAAATGAAATCATTCTCAGGGACGAAGAGAGGGGGCTAAGCGCCCCCCATGGTTTTAGAGCATTGACTCTTCTAAGAGTCCTAAGAGTCCTGCTTACACTGATGGGGTGCAGCTGTGGGACCCTATTTTCAGAGATGATGTCCTCCACCCAACTCTCAAAAAGCTGAAAGGGTCTTCAGTAGAGATGGATAGTCGAGCTGGGCTATCAGACGGTCACCTCTGTAGCTGTAGTGTCATTTTTTCTATGGTCCAATGTGTAAATTAAACAAAAAAGTGCACGTTTGTTATGATGTCCAAGATGGGGACCAGGATGTGGACATAATAAAAAATTAGGGAACATGATAGGAGACATTTCTACAATACATATAATCATTCTTATCTATCTAATACGATCACAACAGCTCTCCATACCTGCAGTCCACCACAAGGACCACTCTCTCTAATCCCTGAAAAATGAAATCATCCTCAGTGACGAAGAGAGGGGGCTAAGCGCCCCCCATGGTCTCAAAACATTGACTCTTCTAAGAGTCCTAAGAGTCCTGCTCACACTGATGGGGTGCAGCTGTGGGACCCTATTTTCAGAGATGATGTCCTCCACCCAACTCTCAAAAAGCTGAAAGGGTCTTCAGTAGAGATGGATAGTCGAGCTGGGCTACCAGACGGTCACCTCTGTAGCTGTAGTGTCATTTTTCCTATGGTCCAATGTGTAAATTAAACAAAAAAGTGCACGTTTGTTATGATTTCCACGATGGGGACCAGGATGTGGACATAATAAAAAAATAGGGAACATGATAGGAGACATTTCTACAATACATATAATCATTCTTATCTATCTAATACGATGACAACAGCTCTCCATACCTGCAGTCCACCACAAGGACCACCCTCTCTATTCCCTGAAAAGTGAAATCATCCTCAGTGACGAAGAGAGGGGGCTAAGCGCCCCCCATGGTCTCAGAGCATTGACTCTTCTAAGAGTCCTAAGAGTCCTGCTCACACTGATGGGGTGCAGCTCTGGGACCCTATTTTCAGAGATGATGTTCTCCACCCAACTCTCAAAAAGCTGAAAGGGTCTTCAGTAGAGATGGATAGTCGAGCTGGGCTATCAGACGGTCACCTCTGTAGCTGTAGTGTCATTTTTCCTATGGTCCAATGTGTAAATTAAACAAAAAAGTGCACGTTTGTTATGATGTCCAAGATGGGGACCAGGATGTGGACATAATAAAAAATTAGGGAACATGATAGGAGACATTTCTACAATACATATAATCATTCTTATCTATTTAATACGATGACAACAGCTCTCCATACCTGCAGTCCACCACAAGGACCACCCTCTCTAATCCCTGAAAAATGAAATCATCCTCAGTGACGAAGAGAGGGGGCTAAGCGCCCCCCATGGTCTCAGAGCATTGACTCTTCTAAGAGTCCTAAGAGTCCTGCTCACACTGATGAAGTGCAGCTGTGGGACCCTATTTTCAGAGATGATGTCCTCCACCCAACTCTCAAAAAGCTGAAAGGGTCTTCAGTAGAGATGGATTGTCGAGCTGGGCTATCAGACGGTCACCTCTGTAGCTGTAGTGTCATTTTTCCTATGGTCCAATGTGTAAATTAAACAAAAAAGTGCACGTTTGTTATGATGTCCAAGATGGGGACCAGGATGTGGACATAATAAAAAATTAGGGAACATGATAGGAGACATTTCTACAATACATATAATCATTCTTATTTATCTAATACGATGATAACAGCTCTCCATACCTGCAGTCCACCACAAGGACCACCCTCTCTAATCCCTGAAAAATGAAATCATCCTCAGTGACGAAGAGAGGGGGCTAAGTGCCCCCAATGGTCTCAGAGCATTGACTCTTCTAAGAGTTCTAAGAGTCCTGCTCACACTGATGGGGTGCAGCTGTGGGACCCTATTTTCAGAGATGATGTCCTCCACCCAACTCTCAAAAAGCTGAAAGGGTCTTCAGTAGAGATGGATAGTCGAGCTGGGCTATCAGACGGTCACCTCTGTAGCTGTAGTGTCATTTTTCCTATGGTCCAATGTGTAAATTAAACAAAAAAGTGCACGTTTGTTATGATGTCCAAGATGGGGACCAGGATGTGGACATAATAAAAAATTAGGGAACATGATAGGAGACATTTCTACAATACATATAATCATTCTTATCTATCTAATACGATGACAACAGCTCTCCATACCTGCAGTCCACCACAAGGACCACCCTCTCTAATCCCTGAAAAATGAAATCATCCTCAGTGACGAGGAGAGGGGGCTAAGCGCCCCCCATGGTCTCAGAGCATTGACTCTTCTAAGAGTCCTAAGAGTCCTGCTCACACTGATGGGGTGCAGCTGTGGGACCCTATTTTCAGAGATGATGTTCTCCACCCAACTCTCAAAAAGCTGAAAGGGTCTTCAGTAGAGATGGATAGTCGAGCTGGGCTATCAGACGGTCACCTCTGTAGCTGTAGTGTCATTTTTCCTATGGTCCAATGTGTAAATTAAACAAAAAAGTGCACGTTTGTTATGATGTCCAAGATGGGGACCAGGATGTGGACATAATAAAAAATTAGGGAACATGATAGGAGACATTTCTACAATACATATAATCATTCTTATCTATTTAATACGATGACAACAGCTCTCCATACCTGCAGTCCACTACAAGGACCACCCTCTCTAATCCCTGAAAAATGAAATCATCCTCAGTGACGAAGAGAGGGGGCTAAGCGCCCCCATGGTCTCAGAGCATTGACTCTTCTAAGAGTCCTAAGAGTCCTGCTCACACTGATGGGGTGCAGCTGTGGGACCCTATTTTCAGAGATGATGTCCTCCACCCAACTCTCAAAAAGCTGAAAGGTTCTTCAGTAGAGATGGATAGTCGAGCTGGGCTATCAGACGGTCACCTCTGTAGCTGTAGTGTCATTTTTCCTATGGTCCAATGTGTAAATTAAACAAAAAAGTGCACGTTTGTTATGATGTCCAAGATGGGGACCAGGATGTGGACATAATAAAAAATTATGGAACATGATAGGAGACATTTCTACAATACATATAATCATTCTTATCTATCTAATACGATGACAACAGCTCTCCATACCTGCAGTCCACCACAAGGACCACCCTCTCTATTCCCTGAAAAGTGAAATCATCCTCAGTGACGAAGAGAGGGGGCTAAGCGCCCCCCATGGTCTCAGAGCATTGACTCTTCTAAGAGTCCTAAGAGTCCTGCTCACACTGATGGGGTGCAGCTGTGGGACCCTATTTTCAGAGATGATGTTCTCCACCAAACTTTCAAAAAGCTGAAAGGGTCTTCAGTAGAGATGGATAGTCGAGCTGGGCTATCAGACGGTCACCTCTGTAGCTGTAGTGTCATTTTTCCTATGGTCCAATGTGTAAATTAAACAAAAAAGTGCACGTTTGTTATGATGTCCAAGATGGGGACCAGGATGTGGACATAATAAAAAATTAGGGAACATGATAGGAGACATTTCTACAATACATATAATCATTCTTTTCTATTTAATACGATGACAACAGCTCTCCATACCTGCAGTCCACCACAAGGACCACCCTCTCTAATCCCTGAAAAATGAAATCATCCTCAGTGACGAAGAGAGGGGGCTAAGCGCCCCCCATGGTCTCAGAGCATTGACTCTTCTAAAAGTCCTAAGAGTCCTGCTCACACTGATGGGGTGCAGCTGTGGGACCCTATTTTCAGAGATGATGTCCTCCACCCAACTCTCAAAAAGCTGAAAGGGTCTTCAGTAGAGATGGATAGTCGAGCTGGGCTATCAGACGGTCACCTCTGTAGCTGTAGTGTCATTTTTCCTATGGTCCAATGTGTAAATTAAACAAAAAAGTGCACGTTTGTTATGATGTCCAAGATGGGGACCAGGATGTGGACATAATAAAAAATTAGGGAACATGATAGGAGACATTTCTACAATACATATAATCATTCTTATCTATCTAATACGATGACAACAGCTCTCCATACCTGCAGTCCACCACAAGGACCACCCTCTCTAATCCCTGAAAAATGAAATCATCCTCAGTGACGAAGAGAGGGGGCTAAGCGCCCCCATGGTCTCAGAGCATTAACTCTTCTAAGAGTCCTAAGAGTCCTGCTCACACTGATGGGGTGCAGCTGTGAGACCCTATTTTCAGAGATGATGTCCTCCACCCAACTCTCAAAAAGCTGAAAGGGTCTTCAGTAGAGATGGATAGTCGAGCTGGGCTATCAGACGGTCACCTCTGTAGCTGTAGTGTCATTTTTCCTATGGTCCAATGTGTAAATTAAACAAAAAAGTGCACGTTTGTTATGATGTCCAAGATGGGGACCAGGATGTGGACATAATAAAAAATTAGGGAACATGATAGGAGACATTTCTACAATACATATAATCATTCTTATCTATCTAATACGATGACAACAGCTCTCCATACCTGCAGTCCACCACAAGGACCACCCTCTCTAATCCCTGAAAAATGAAATCATCCTCAGTGACGAAGAGAGGGGGCCAAGCGCCCCCCATGGTACCAGAGCATTGACTCTTCTAAGAGTCCTAAGAGTCCTGCTCACACTGATGGGGTGAAGCTGTGGGACCCTATTTTCAGAGATGATGTCCTCCACCCAACTCTCAAAAAGCTGAAAGGGTCTTCAGTAGAGATGGATAGTCGAGCTGGGCTATCAGACGGTCACCTCTGTAGCTGTAGTGTCATTTTTCCTATGGTCCAATGTGTAAATTAAACAAAAAAGTGCACGTTTGTTATGATGTTCAAGATGGGGACCAGGATGTGGACATAATAAAAAATTAGGGAACATGATAGGAGACATTTCTACAATACATATAATCATTCTTATCTATCTAATACGATCACAACAGCTCTCCATACCTGCAGTCCACCACAAGGACCACTCTCTCTAATCTCTGAAAAATGAAATCATCCTCAGTGACGAAGAGAGGGGGCTAAGCGCCCCCCATGGTCTCAGAGCATTGACTCTTCTAAGAGTCCTAAGATTCCTGCTCACACTGATGGGGTGCAGCTGTGGGACCCTATTTTCAGAGATGATGTCCTCCACCCAACTCTCAAAAAGCTGAAAGGGTCTTCAGTAGAGATGGATAGTCGAGCTGGGCTATCAGACGGTCACCTCTGTAGCTGTAGTGTCATTTTTCCTATGGTCCAATTTGTAAATTAAACAAAAAATTGCACGTTTGTTATGATTTCCAAGATAGGGACCAGGATGTGGACATAATAAAAAAATAGGGAACATGATAGGAGACATTTCTACAATACATATAATCATTCTTATCTATCTAATACGATGACAACAGCTCTCCATACCTGCAGTCCACCACAAGGACCACCCTCTCTATTCCCTGAAAAGTGAAATCATCCTCAGTGACGAGGAGAGGGGGCTAAGCGCCCCCCATGGTCTCAGAGCATTGATTCTTCTAAGAGTCCTAAGAGTCCTGCTCACACTGATGGGGTGCAGCTGTGGGACCCTATTTTCAGAGATGATGTTCTCCACCCAACTCTCAAAAAGCTGAAAGGGTCTTCAGTAGAGATGGATAGTCGAGCTGGGCTATCAGACGGTCACCTCTGTAGCTGTAGTGTCATTTTTCCTATGGTCCAATGTGTAAATTAAACAAAAAAGTGCACGTTTGTTATGATGTCCAAGATGGGGACCAGGATGTGGACATAATAAAAAATTAGGGAACATGATAGGAGACATTTCTACAATACATATAATCATTCTTATCTATTTAATACGATGACAACAGCTCTCCATACCTGCAGTCCACTACAAGGACCACCCTCTCTAATCCCTGAAAAATGAAATCATCCTCAGTGACGAAGAGAGGGGGCTAAGCGCCCCCATGGTCTCAGAGCATTGACTCTTCTAAGAGTCCTAAGAGTCCTGCTCACACTGATGGGGTGCAGCTGTGGGACCCTATTTTCAGAGATGATGTCCTCCACCCAACTCTCAAAAAGCTGAAAGGTTCTTCAGTAGAGATGGATAGTCGAGCTGGGCTATCAGACGGTCACCTCTGTAGCTGTAGTGTCATTTTTCCTATGGTCCAATGTGTAAATTAAACAAAAAAGTGCACGTTTGTTATGATGTCCAAGATGGGGACCAGGATGTGGACATAATAAAAAATTATGGAACATGATAGGAGACATTTCTACAATACATATAATCATTCTTATCTATCTAATACGATGACAACAGCTCTCCATACCTGCAGTCCACCACAAGGACCACCCTCTCTATTCCCTGAAAAGTGAAATCATCCTCAGTGACGAAGAGAGGGGGCTAAGCGCCCCCCATGGTCTCAGAGCATTGACTCTTCTAAGAGTCCTAAGAGTCCTGCTCACACTGATGGGGTGCAGCTGTGGGACCCTATTTTCAGAGATGATGTTCTCCACCAAACTCTCAAAAAGCTGAAAGGGTCTTCAGTAGAGATGGATAGTCGAGCTGGGCTATCAGACGGTCACCTCTGTAGCTGTAGTGTCATTTTTCCTATGGTCCAATGTGTAAATTAAACAAAAAAGTGCACGTTTGTTATGATGTCCAAGATGGGGACCAGGATGTGGACATAATAAAAAATTAGGGAACATGATAGGAGACATTTCTACAATACATATAATCATTCTTTTCTATTTAATACGATGACAACAGCTCTCCATACCTGCAGTCCACCACAAGGACCACCCTCTCTAATCCCTGAAAAATGAAATCATCCTCAGTGACGAAGAGAGGGGGCTAAGCGCCCCCCATGGTCTCAGAGCATTGACTCTTCTAAAAGTCCTAAGAGTCCTGCTCACACTGATGGGGTGCAGCTGTGGGACCCTATTTTCAGAGATGATGTCCTCCACCCAACTCTCAAAAAGCTGAAAGGGTCTTCAGTAGAGATGGATTGTCGAGCTGGGCTATCAGACCGTCACCTCTGTAGCTGTAGTGTCATTTTTCCTATGGTCCAATGTGTAAATTAAACAAAAAAGTGCACGTTTGTTATGATGTCCAAGATGGGGACCAGGATGTGGACATAATAAAAAATTAGGGAACATGATAGGAGACATTTCTACAATACATATAATCATTCTTATCTATCTAATACGATGATAACAGCTCTCCATACCTGCAGTCCACCACAAGGACCACCCTCTCTAATCCCTGAAAAATGAAATCATCCTCAGTGACGAAGAGAGGGGGCTAAGTGCCCCCAATGGTCTCAGAGCATTGACTTTTCTAAGAGTCCTAAGAGTCCTGCTCACACTGATGGGGTGCAGCTGTGGGACCCTATTTTCAGAGATGATGTCCTCCACCCAACTCTCAAAAAGCTGAAAGGGTCTTCAGTAGAGATGGATAGTCGAGCTGGGCTATCAGACGGTCACCTCTGTAGCTGTAGTGTCATTTTTCCTATGGTCCAATGTGTAAATTAAACAAAAAAGTGCACGTTTGTTATGATGTCCAAGATGGGGACCAGGATGTGGACATAATAAAAGTTCCTAAAAATGGCTTTAAAATGGATTTGGAGCAAGGAGACGATTATCTCGGGATTGCAAGATAACCAAACAAAACTTTTAGTGGATTTCTACTTATTTTATTAAATATCATCTCCACCAAACAGGACAAGCTTGCATCTGTTATAGTTTTGGAGAAAAATGTGTTCATTTCATGTATGCGCGAAATGCCTTAAAAATGGCTTTAAAATGGATTTGGAGCATGGAGACGATTATCTCGGGATTGCAAGATAACCAAACAAAACTTTTAGTGGATTTCTACTTATTTTATTAAATATCATCTCCACCAAACAGGACAAGCTTGCATCTGTTATAGTTTTGGAGAAAAATGTGTTCATTTCATGTATGCGCAAAATGCCTTTGAAATGGCTTTAAAATGGATTTGGAGCATGGAGACGATTATCTCAGGATGGCAATATAAACAAACGAAACTTTTAGTAGATTTCTACTTATTTTATTAAATATTATCTCCACCAAACAGGACAAGCTTGCATCTGTTATAGTTTTGGAGAAAAATGTGTTCATTTCATGTATGCTCGAAATGCCTTAAAAATGGCTTTAAAATGGATTTGGAGCATGGAGACGATTATCTCGGGATTGCAAGATAACCAAACAAAACTTTTAGTGGATTTCTACTTATTTTATTAAATATCATCTCCACCAAACAGGACAAGCTTGCATCTGTTATAGTTTTGGAGAAAAATGTGTTCATTTCATGTATGCGCGAAATGCCTTAAAAATGACTTTAAAATGGATTTGGAGCATGGAGACGATTATCTCGGGATTGCAAGATAACCAAACAAAACTTTTAGTGGATTTCTACTTATTTTATTAAATATCATCTCCACCAAACAGGACAAGCTTGCATGTGTTATAGTTTTGGAGAAAAATGTGTTCATTTCATGTATGCGCAAAATGCCTTTGAAATGGCTTTAAAATGGATTTGGAGCATGGAGACGATTATCTCAGGATGGCAATATAAACAAACGAAACTTTTAGTAGATTTCTACTTATTTTATTAAATATTATCTCCACCAAACAGGACAAGCTTGCATCTGTTATAGTTTTGGAGAAAAATGTGTTCATTTCATGTATGCGCGAAATGCCTTAAAAATGGCTTTAAAATGGATTTGGAGCATGGAGACGATTATCTCGGGATTGCAAGATAACCAAACAAAACTTTTAGTGGATTTCTACTTATTTTATTAAATATCATCTCCACCAAACAGGACAAGCTTGCATCTGTTATAGTTTTGGAGAAAAATGTGTTCATTTCATGTATGCGCGAAATGCCTTAAAAATGGCTTTAAAATGGATTTGGAGCATGGAGACGATTATCTCGAGATTGCAAGATAACCAAACAAAACTTTTAGTGGATTTCTACTTATTTTATTAAATATCATCTCCACCAAACAGGACAAGCTTGCATGTGTTATAGTTTTGGAGAAAAATGTGTTCATTTCATGTATGCGCAAAATGCCTTTGAAATGGCTTTAAAATGGATTTGGAGCATGGAGACGTTTATCTCAGGATGGCAATATAAACAAACGAAACTTTTAGTAGATTTCTACTTATTTTATTAAATATTATCTCCACCAAACAGGACAAGCTTGCATCTGTTATAGTTTTGGAGAAAAATGTGTTCATTTCATGTATGCGCGAAATGCCTTAAAAATGGCTTTAAAATGGATTTGGAGCATGGAGACGATTATCTCGGGATTGCAAGATAACCAAACAAAACTTTTAGTGGATTTCTACTTATTTTATTAAATATCATCTCCACCAAACAGGACAAGCTTGCATGTGTTATAGTTTTGGAGAAAAATGTGTTCATTTCATGTATGCGCAAAATGCCTTTGAAATGGCTTTAAAATGGATTTGGAGCATGGCGACGATTATCTCAGGATGGCAATATAAACAAACGAAACTTTTAGTAGATTTCTACTTATTTTATTAAATATTATCTCCACCAAACAGGACAAGCTTGCATCTGTTATAGTTTTGGAGAAAAATGTGTTCATTTCATGTATGCGCGAAATGCCTTAAAAATGGCTTTAAAATGGATTTGGAGCATGGAGACGATTATCTCGGGATTGCAAGATAACCAAACAAAACTTTTAGTGGATTTCTACTTATTTTATTAAATATCATCTCCACCAAACAGGACAAGCTTGCATCTGTTATAGTTTTGGAGAAAGATGTGTTCATTTCATGTATGCGCGAAATGCCTTAAAAATGGCTTTAAAATGGATTTGGAGCATGGAGACGATTATCTCGGGATTGCAAGATAACCAAACAAAACTTTTAGTGGATTTCTACTTATTTTATTAAATATCATCTCCACCAAACAGGACAAGCTTGCATCTGTTATAGTTTTGGAGAAAAATGTGTTCATTTCATGTATGCGCAAAATGCCTTTGAAATGGCTTTAAAATGGATTTGGAGCATGGAGACGATTATCTCAGGATGGCAATATAAACAAACGAAACTTTTAGTAGATTTCTACTTATTTTATTAAATATTATCTCCACCAAACAGGACAAGCTTGCATCTGTTATAGTTTTGGAGAAAAATGTGTTCATTTCATGTATGCGCGAAATGCCTTAAAAATGGCTTTAAAATGGATTTGGAGCATGGAGACGATTATCTCGGGATTGCAAGATAACCAAACAAAACTTTTAGTGGATTTCTACTTATTTTATTAAATATCATCTCCACCAAACAGGACAAGCTTGCATCTGTTATAGTTTTGGAGAAAAATGTGTTCATTTCATGTATGCGCGAAATGCCTTAAAAATGGCTTTAAAATGGATTTGGAGCATGGAGACGATTATCTCGGGATTGCAAGATAACCAAACAAAACTTTTAGTGGATTTCTACTTATTTTATTAAATATCATCTCCACCAAACAGGACAAGCTTGCATGTGTTATAGTTTTGGAGAAAAATGTGTTAATTTCATGTATGCGCAAAATGCCTTTGAAATGGCTTTAAAATGGATTTGGAGCATGGAGACGTTTATCTCAGGATGGCAATATAAACAAACGAAACTTTTAGTAGATTTCTACTTATTTTATTAAATATTATCTCCACCAAACAGGACAAGCTTGCATCTGTTATAGTTTTGGAGAAAAATGTGTTCATTTCATGTATGCGCGAAATGCCTTAAAAATGGCTTTAAAATGGATTTGGAGCATGGAGACGATTATCTCGGGATTGCAAGATAACCAAACAAAACTTTTAGTGGATTTCTACTTATTTTATTAAATATCATCTCCACCAAACAGGACAAGCTTGCATGTGTTATAGTTTTGGAGAAAAATGTGTTCATTTCATGTATGCGCAAAATGCCTTTGAAATGGCTTTAAAATGGATTTGGAGCATGGCGACGATTATCTCAGGATGGCAATATAAACAAACGAAACTTTTAGTAGATTTCTACTTATTTTATTAAATATTATCTCCACCAAACAGGACAAGCTTGCATCTGTTATAGTTTTGGAGAAAAATGTGTTCATTTCATGTATGCGCGAAATGCCTTAAAAATGGCTTTAAAATGGATTTGGAGCATGGAGACGATTATCTCGGGATTGCAAGATAACCAAACAAAACTTTTAGTGGATTTCTACTTATTTTATTAAATATCATCTCCACCAAACAGGACAAGCTTGCATCTGTTATAGTTTTGGAGAAAGATGTGTTCATTTCATGTATGCGCGAAATGCCTTAAAAATGGCTTTAAAATGGATTTGGAGCATGGAGACGATTATCTCGGGATTGCAAGATAACCAAACAAAACTTTTAGTGGATTTCTACTTATTTTATTAAATATCATCTCCACCAAACAGGACAAGCTTGCATGTGTTATAGTTTTGGAGAAAAATGTGTTCATTTCATGTATGCGCAAAATGCCTTTGAAATGGCTTTAAAATGGATTTGGAGCATGGAGACGATTATCTCAGGATGGCAATATAAACAAACGAAACTTTTAGTAGATTTCTACTTATTTTATTAAATATTATCTCCACCAAACAGGACAAGCTTGCATCTGTTATAGTTTTGGAGAAAAATGTGTTCATTTCATGTATGCGCGAAATGCCTTAAAAATGGCTTTAAAATGGATTTGGAGCATGGAGACGATTATCTCGGGATTGCAAGATAACCAAACAAAACTTTTAGTGGATTTCTACTTATTTTATTAAATATCATCTCCACCAAACAGGACAAGCTTGCATGTGTTATAGTTTTGGAGAAAAATGTGTTAATTTCATGTATGCGCAAAATGCCTTTGAAATGGCTTTAAAATGGATTTGGAGCATGGAGACGATTATCTCAGGATGGCAATATAAACAAACGAAACTTTTAGTGGATTTCTACTTATTTTATTAAATATCATCTCCACCAAACAGGACAAGCTTGCATCTGTTATAGTTTTGGAGAAAGATGTGTTCATTTCATGTATGCGCGAAATGCCTTAAAAATGGCTTTAAAATGGATTTGGAGCATGGAGACGATTATCTCGGGATTGCAAGATAACCAAACAAAACTTTTAGTGGATTTCTACTTATTTTATTAAATATCATCTCCACCAAACAGGACAAGCTTGCATGTGTTATAGGTTTGGAGAAAAATGTGTTCATTTCATGTATGCGCAAAATGCCTTTGAAATGGCTTTAAAATGGATTTGGAGCATGGAGACGATTATCTCAGGATGGCAATATAAACAAACGAAACTTTTAGTAGATTTCTACTTATTTTATTAAATATTATCTCCACCAAACAGGACAAGCTTGCATCTGTTATAGTTTTGGAGAAAAATGTGTTCATTTCATGTATGCGAGAAATGCCTTAAAAATGGCTTTAAAATGGATTTGGAGCATGGAGACGATTATCTCGGGATTGCAAGATAACCAAACAAAACTTTTAGTGGATTTCTACTTATTTTATTAAATATCATCTCCACCAAACAGGACAAGCTTGCATCTGTTATAGTTTTGGAGAAAAATGTGTTCATTTCATGTATGCGCGAAATGCCTTAAAAATGGCTTTAAAATGGATTTGGAGCATGGAGACGATTATCTCGGGATTGCAAGATAACCAAACAAAACTTTTAGTGGATTAATACTTATTTTATTAAATATCATCTCCACCAAACAGGACAAGCTTGCATGTGTTATAGTTTTGGAGAAAAATGTGTTCATTTCATGTATGCGCAAAATGCCTTTGAAATGGCTTTAAAATGGATTTGGAGCATGGAGACGATTATCTCAGGATGGCAATATAAACAAACGAAACTTTTAGTAGATTTCTACTTATTTTATTAAATATTATCTCCACCAAACAGGACAAGCTTGCATCTGTTATAGTTTTGGAGAAAAATGTGTTCATTTCATGTATGCGCGAAATGCCTTAAAAATGGCTTTAAAATGGATTTGGAGCATGGAGACGATTATCTCGGGATTGCAAGATAACCAAACAAAACTTTTAGTGGATTTCTACTTATTTTATTAAATATCATCTCCACCAAACAGGACAAGCTTGCATCTGTTATAGTTTTGGAGAAAAATGTGTTCATTTCATGTATGCGCGAAATGCCTTAAAAATGGCTTTAAAATGGATTTGGAGCATGGAGACGATTATCTCGGGATTGCAAGATAACCAAACAAAACCTTTAGTGGATTTCTACTTATTTTATTAAATATCATCTCCACCAAACAGGACAAGCTTGCATGTGTTATAGTTTTGGAGAAAAATGTGTTCATTTCATGTATGCGCAAAATGCCTTTGAAATGGCTTTAAAATGGATTTGGAGCATGGAGACGATTATCTCGGGATTGCAAGATAACCAAACAAAACTTTTAGTGGATTTCTACTTATTTTATTAAATATCATCTCCACCAAACAGGACAAGCTTGCATCTGTTATAGTTTTGGAGAAAAATGTGTTCATTTCATGTATGCGCGAAATGCCTTAAAAATGGCTTTAAAATGGATTTGGAGCATGGAGACGATTATCTCGGGATTGCAAGATAACCAAACAAAACTTTTAGTGGATTTCTACTTATTTTATTAAATATCATCTCCACCAAACAGGACAAGCTTGCATCTGTTATAGTTTTGGAGAAAAATGTGTTCATTTCATGTATGCGCGAAATGCCTTAAAAATGGCTTTAAAATGGATTTGGAGCATGGAGACGATTATCTCGGGATTGCAAGATAACCAAACAAAACTTTTAGTGGATTTCTACTTATTTTATTAAATATCATCTCCACCAAACAGGACAAGCTTGCATCTGTTATAGTTTTGGAGAAAAATGTGTTCATTTCATGTATGCGCGAAATGCCTTAAAAATGGCTTTAAAATGGATTTGGAGCATGGAGACGATTATCTCGGGATTGCAAGATAACCAAACAAAACTTTTAGTGGATTTCTACTTATTTTATTAAATATCATCTCCACCAAACAGGACAAGCTTGCATGTGTTATAGTTTTGGAGAAAAATGTGTTCATTTCATGTATGCGCGAAATGCCTTAAAAATGGCTTTAAAATGGATTTGGAGCATGGAGACGATTATCTCGGGATTGCAAGATAACCAAACAAAACTTTGAGTGGATTTCTACTTATTTTATTAAATATCATCTCCACCAAACAGGACAAGCTTGCATCTGTTATAGTTTTGGAGAAAAATGTGTTCATTTCATGTATGCGCGAAATGCCTTAAAAATGGCTTTAAAATGGATTTGGAGCATGGAGACCATTATCTCGGGATTGCAAGATAACCAAACAAAACTTTTAGTGGATTTCTACTTATTTTATTAAATATCATCTCCACCAAACAGGACAAGCTTGCATGTGTTATAGGTTTGGAGAAAAATGTGTTCATTTCATGTATGCGCGAAATGCCTTAAAAATGGCTTTAAAATGGATTTGGAGCATGGAGACGATTATCTCGGGATTGCAAGATAACCAAACAAAACTTTTAGTGGATTTCTACTTATTTTATTAAATATCATCTCCACCAAACAGGACAAGCTTGCATGTGTTATAGTTTTGGAGAAAAATGTGTTCATTTCATGTATGCGCAAAATGCCTTTCAAATGGCTTTAAAATGGATTTGGAGCATGGAGACGATTATCTCAGGATGGCAATATAAACAAACGAAACTTTTAGTAGATTTCTACTTATTTTATTAAATATTATCTCCACCAAACAGGACAAGCTTGCATCTGTTATAGTTTTGGAGAAAAATGTGTTCATTTCATGTATGCGCGAAATGCCTTAAAAATGGCTTTAAAATGGATTTGGAGCATGGAGACGATTATCTCGGGATTGCAAGATAACCAAACAAAACTTTTAGTGGATTTCTACTTATTTTATTAAATATCATCTCCACCAAACAGGACAAGCTTGCATCTGTTATAGTTTTGGAGAAAAATGTGTTCATTTCATGTATGCGCGAAATGCCTTAAAAATGGCTTTTTAAATGGATTTGGAGCATGGAGACGATTATCTCGGGATTGCAAGATAACCAAACAAAACTTTTAGTGGATTTCTACTTATTTTATTAAATATCATCTCCACCAAACAGGACAAGCTTGCATGTGTTATAGTTTTGGAGAAAAATGTGTTCATTTCATGTATGCGCAAAATGCCTTTGAAATGGCTTTAAAATGGATTTGGAGCATGGAGACGATTATCTCGGGATTGCAAGATAACCAAACAAAACTTTTAGTGGATTTCTGCTTATTTTATTAAATATCATCTCCACCAAACAGGACAAGCTTGCATCTGTTATAGTTTTGGAGAAAAATGTGTTCATTTCATGTATGCGCGAAATGCCTTAAAAATGGCTTTAAAATGGATTTGGAGCATGGAGACGATTATCTCGGGATTGCAAGATAACCAAACAAAACTTTTAGTGGATTTCTACTTATTTTATTAAATATCATCTCCACCAAACAGGACAAGCTTGCATCTGTTATAGTTTTGGAGAAAAATGTGTTCATTTCATGTATGCGCGAAATGCCTTAAAAATGGCTTTAAAATGGATTTGGAGCATGGAGACGATTATCTCGGGATTGCAAGATAACCAAACAAAACTTTTAGTGGATTTCTACTTATTTTATTAAATATCATCTCCACCAAACAGGACAAGCTTGCATCTGTTATAGTTTTGGAGAAAAATGTGTTCATTTCATGTATGCGCGAAATGCCTTAAAAATGGCTTTAAAATGGATTTGGAGCATGGAGACGATTATCTCGGGATTGCAAGATAACCAAACAAAACTTTTAGTGGATTTCTACTTATTTTATTAAATATCATCTCCACCAAACAGGACAAGCTTGCATGTGTTATAGTTTTGGAGAAAAATGTGTTCATTTCATGTATGCGCAAAATGCCTTTGAAATGGCTTTAAAATGGATTTGGAGCATGGAGACGATTATCTCAGGATGGCAATATAAACAAACGAAACTTTTAGTAGATTTCTACTTATTTTATTAAATATTATCTCCACCAAACAGGACAAGCTTGCATCTGTTATAGTTTTGGAGAAAAATGTGTTCATTTCATGTATGCGCGAAATGCCTTAAAAATGGCTTTAAAATGGATTTGGAGCATGGAGACGATTATCTCGGGATTGCAAGATAACCAAACAAAACTTTTAGTGGATTTCTACTTATTTTATTAAATATCATCTCCACCAAACAGGACAAGCTTGCATCTGTTATAGTTTTAGAGAAAAATGTGTTCATTTCATGTATGCGCGAAATGCCTGAAAAATGGCTTTAAAATGGATTTGGAGCATGGAGACGATTATCTCGGGATTGCAATATAACCAAACAAAACTTTTAGTGGATTTCTACTTATTTTATTAAATATCATCTCCACCAAACAGGACAAGCTTGCATCTGTTATAGTTTTGGAGAAAAATGTGTTCATTTCATGTATGCGCGAAATGCCTTAAAAATGGCTTTAAAATGGATTTGGAGCATGGAGACGATTATCTCGGGATTGCAAGATAACCAAACAAAACGTTTAGTGGATTTCTACTTATTTTATTAAATATCATCTCCACCAAACAGGACAAGCTTGCATCTGTTATAGTTTTGGAGAAAAATGTGTTCATTTCATGTATGCGCGAAATGCCTTAAAAATGGCTTTAAAATGGATTTGGAGCATGGAGACGATTATCTCGGGATTGCAAGATAACCAAACAAAACTTTTAGTGGATTTCTACTTATTTTATTAAATATCATCTCCACCAAACAGGACAAGCTTACATCTGTTATAGTTTTGGAGAAAAATGTGTTCATTTCATGTATGCGCGAAATGCCTTAAAAATGGCTTTAAAATGGATTTGGAGCATGGAGACGATTATCTCGGGATTGCAAGATAACCAAACAAAACTTTTAGTGGATTTCTACTTATTTTATTAAATATCATCTCCACCAAACAGGACAAGCTTGCATCTGTTATAGTTTTGGAGAAAAATGTGTTCATTTCATGTATGCGCGAAATGCCTTAAAAATGGCTTTAAAATGGATTTGGAGCATGGAGACGATTATCTCGGGATTGCAAGATAACCAAACAAAACTTTTAGTGGATTTCTACTTATTTTATTAAATATCATCTCCACCAAACAGGACAAGCTTGCATCTGTTATAGTTTTGGAGAAAAATGTGTTCATTTCATGTATGCGCGAAATGCCTTAAAAATGGCTTTAAAATGGATTTGGAGCATGGAGACGATTATCTCGGGATTGCAAGATAACCAAACAAAACTTTTAGTGGATTTCTACTTATTTTATTAAATATCATCTCCACCAAACAGGACAAGCTTGCATCTGTTATAGTTTTGGAGAAAAATGTGTTCATTTCATGTATGCGCGAAATGCCTTAAAAATGGCTTTAAAATGGATTTGGAGCATGGAGACGATTATCTCGGGATTGCAAGATAACCAAACAAAACTTTTAGTGGATTTCTACTTATTTTATTAAATATCATCTCCACCAAACAGGACAAGCTTGCATCTGTTATAGTTTTGGAGAAAAATGTGTTCATTTCATGTATGCGCGAAATGCCTTAAAAATGGCTTTAAAATGGATTTGGAGCATGTAGTCGATTATCTCGGGATTGCAATAAAACCAAACAAAACTTTTAGTGGATTTCTACTTATTTTATTAAATATCATCTCCACCAAACAGGACAAGCTTGCATCTGTTATAGTTTTGGAGAAAAATGTGTTCATTTCATGTATGCGCGAAATGCCTTAAAAATGGCTTTAAAATGGATTTGGAGCATGGAGACGATTATCTCGGGATTGCAAGATAACCAAACAAAACTTTTAGTGGATTTCTACTTATTTTATTAAATATCATCTCCACCAAACAGGACAAGCTTGCATCTGTTATAGTTTTGGAGAAAAATGTGTTCATTTCATGTATGCGCGAAATGCCTTAAAAATGGCTTTAAAATGGATTTGGAGCATGGAGACGATTATCTCGGGATTGCAATAAAACCAAACAAAACTTTTAGTGGATTTCTACTTATTTTATTAAATATCATCTCCACCAAACAGGACAAGCTTGCATCTGTTATAGTTTTGGAGAAAAATGTGTTCATTTCATGTATGCGCGAAATGCCTTAAAAATGGCTTTAAAATGGATTTGGAGCATGGAGACGATTATCTCGGGATTGCAAGATAACCAAACAAAACTTTTAGTGGATTTCTACTTATTTTATTAAATATCATCTCCACCAAACAGGACAAGCTTGCATCTGTTATAGTTTTGGAGAAAAATGTGTTCATTTCATGTATGCGCGAAATGCCTTAAAAATGGCTTTAAAATGGATTTGGAGCATGGAGACGATTATCTCGGGATTGCAAGATAACCAAACAAAACTTTTAGTGGGTTTCTACTTATTTTATTAAATATCATCTCCACCAAACAGGACAAGCTTGCATCTGTTATAGTTTTGGAGAAAAATGTGTTCATTTCATGTATGCGCGAAATGCCTTAAAAATGGCTTTAAAATGGATTTGGAGCATGGAGACGATTATCTCTGGATTGCAAGATAACCAAACAAAACTTTTAGTGGATTTCTACTTATTTTATTAAATATCATCTCCACCAAACAGGACAAGCTTGCATGTGTTATAGTTTTGGAGAAAAATGTGTTCATTTCATGTATGCGCAAAATGTCTTTGAAATGGCTTTAAAATGGATTTGGAGCATGGAGACGATTATCTCGGGATTGCAAGATAACCAAACAAAACTTTTAGTGGATTTCTACTTATTTTATTAAATATCATCTCCACCAAACAGGACAAGCTTGCATGTGTTATAGTTTTGGAGAAAAATGTGTTCATTTCATGTATGCGCAAAATGCCTTTGAAATGGCTTTAAAATGGATTTGGAGCATGGAGACGATTATCTCAGGATGGCAATATAAACAAACGAAACTTTTAGTAGATTTCTACTTATTTTATTAAATATTATCTCCACCAAACAGGACAAGCTTGCATCTGTTATAGTTTTGGAGAAAAATGTGTTCATTTCATGTATGCGCGAAATGCCTTAAAAATGGCTTTAAAATGGATTTGGAGCATGGAGACGATTATCTCGGGATTGCAAGATAACCAAACAAAACTTTTAGTGGATTTCTACTTATTTTATTAAATATCATCTCCACCAAACAGGACAAGCTTGCATCTGTTATAGTTTTGGAGAAAAATGTGTTCATTTCATGTATGCGCGAAATGCCTTAAAAATGGCTTTAAAATGGATTTGGAGCATGGAGACGATTATCTCGGGATTGCAAGATAACCAAACAAAACTTTTAGTGGATTTCTACTTATTTTATTAAATATCATCTCCACCAAACAGGACAAGCTTGCATGTGTTATAGGTTTGGAGAAAAATGTGTTCATTTCATGTATGCGCAAAATGCCTTTGAAATGGCTTTAAAATGGATTTGGAGCATGGAGACGATTATATCAGGATGGCAATATAAACAAACGAAACTTTTAGTAGATTTCTACTTATTTTATTAAATATTATCTCCACCAAACAGGACAAGCTTGCATCTGTTATAGTTTTGGAGACAAATGTGTTCATTTCATGTATGCGCGAAATGCCATAAAAATGGCTTTAAAATGGATTTGGAGCATGGAGACGATTATCTCGGGATTGCAAGATAACCAAACAAAACTTTTAGTGGATTTCTACTTATTTTATTAAATATCATCTCCACCAAACAGGACAAGCTTGCATCTGTTATAGTTTAGGAGAAAAATGTGTTCATTTCATGTATGCGCGAAATGCCTTAAAAATGGCTTTAAAATGGATTTGGAGCATGGAGACGATTATCTCGGGATTGCAAGATAACCAAACAAAACTTTTAGTGGATTTCTACTTATTTTATTAAATATCATCTCCACCAAACAGGACAAGCTTGCATCTGTTATAGTTTTGGAGAAAAATGTGTTCATTTCATGTATGCGCGAAATGCCTTAAAAATGGCTTTAAAATGGATTTGGAGCATGGAGACGATTATCTCGGGATTGCAAGATAACCAAACAAAACTTTTAGTGGATTTCTACTTATTTTATTAAATATCATCTCCACCAAACAGGACAAGCTTGCATCTGTTATAGTTTTGGAGAAAAATGTGTTCATTTCATGTATGCGCGAAATGCCTTAAAAATGGCTTTAAAATGGATTTGGAGCATGGAGACGATTATCTCGGGATTGCAAGATAACCAAACAAAACTTTTAGTGGATTTCTACTTATTTTATTAAATATCATCTCCACCAAACAGGACAAGCTTGCATCTGTTATAGTTTTGGAGAAAAATGTGTTCATTTCATGTATGCGCGAAATGCCTTAAAAATGGCTTTAAAATGGATTTGGAGCATGGAGACGATTATCTCGGGATTGCAAGATAACCAAACAAAACTTTTAGTGGATTTCTACTTATTTTATTAAATATCATCTCCACCAAACAGGACAAGCTTGCATCTGTTATAGTTTTGGAGAAAAATGTGTTCATTTCATGTATGCGCGAAATGCCTTAAAAATGGCTTTAAAATGGATTTGGAGCATGGAGACGATTATCTCGGGATTGCAAGATAACCAAACAAAACTTTTAGTGGATTTCTACTTATTTTATTAAATATCATCTCCACCAAACAGGACAAGCTTGCATCTGTTATAGTTTTGGAGAAAAATGTGTTCATTTCATGTATGCGCGAAATGCCTTAAAAATGGCTTTAAAATGGATTTGGAGCATGGAGACGATTATCTCGGGATTGCAAGATAACCAAACAAAACTTTTAGTGGATTTCTACTTATTTTATTAAATATCATCTCCACCAAACAGGACAAGCTTGCATCTGTTATAGTTTTGGAGAAAAATGTGTTCATTTCATGTATGCGCGAAATGCCTTAAAAATGGCTTTAAAATGGATTTGGAGCATGGAGACGATTATCTCGGGATTGCAATAAAACCAAACAAAACTTTTAGTGGATTTCTACTTATTTTATTAAATATCATCTCCACCAAACAGGACAAGCTTGCATCTGTTATAGTTTTGGAGAAAAATGTGTTCATTTCATGTATGCGCGAAATGCCTTAAAAATGGCTTTAAAATGGATTTGGAGCATGGAGACGATTATCTCGGGATTGCAAGATAACCAAACAAAACTTTTAGTGGATTTCTACTTATTTTATTAAATATCATCTCCACCAAACAGGACAAGCTTGCATCTGTTATAGTTTTGGAGAAAAATGTGTTCATTTCATGTATGCGCGAAATGCCTTAAAAATGGCTTTAAAATGGATTTGGAGCATGGAGACGATTATCTCGGGATTGCAATAAAACCAAACAAAACTTTTAGTGGATTTCTACTTATTTTATTAAATATCATCTCCACCAAACAGGACAAGCTTGCATCTGTTATAGTTTTGGAGAAAAATGTGTTCATTTCATGTATGCGCGAAATGCCTTAAAAATGGCTTTAAAATGGATTTGGAGCATGGAGACGATTATCTCGGGATTGCAAGATAACCAAACAAAACTTTTAGTGGATTTCTACTTATTTTATTAAATATCATCTCCACCAAACAGGACAAGCTTGCATCTGTTATAGTTTTGGAGAAAAATGTGTTCATTTCATGTATGCGCGAAATGCCTTAAAAATGGCTTTAAAATGGATTTGGAGCATGGAGACGATTATCTCGGGATTGCAAGATAACCAAACAAAACTTTTAGTGGATTTCTACTTATTTTATTAAATATCATCTCCACCAAACAGGACAAGCTTGCATCTGTTATAGTTTTGGAGAAAAATGTGTTCATTTCATGTATGCGCGAAATGCCTTAAAAATGGCTTTAAAATGGATTTGGAGCATGGAGACGATTATCTCGGGATTGCAAGATAACCAAACAAAACTTTTAGTGGATTTCTACTTATTTTATTAAATATCATCTCCACCAAACAGGACAAGCTTGCATCTGTTATAGTTTTGGAGAAAAATGTGTTCATTTCATGTATGCGCGAAATGCCTTAAAAATGGCTTTAAAATGGATTTGGAGCATGGAGACGATTATCTCGGGATTGCAAGATAACCAAACAAAACTTTTAGTGGATTTCTACTTATTTTATTAAATATCATCTCCACCAAACAGGACAAGCTTGCATCTGTTATAGTTTTGGAGAAAAATGTGTTCATTTCATGTATGCGCGAAATGCCTTAAAAATGGCTTTAAAATGGATTTGGAGCATGGAGACGATTATCTCGGGATTGCAATAAAACCAAACAAAACTTTTAGTGGATTTCTACTTATTTTATTAAATATCATCTCCACCAAACAGGACAAGCTTGCATCTGTTATAGTTTTGGAGAAAAATGTGTTCATTTCATGTATGCGCGAAATGCCTTAAAAATGGCTTTAAAATGGATTTGGAGCATGGAGACGATTATCTCGGGATTGCAAGATAACCAAACAAAACTTTTAGTGGATTTCTACTTATTTTATTAAATATCATCTCCACCAAACAGGACAAGCTTGCATCTGTTATAGTTTTGGAGAAAAATGTGTTCATTTCATGTATGCGCGAAATGCCTTAAAAATGGCTTTAAAATGGATTTGGAGCATGGAGACGATTATCTCGGGATTGCAATAAAACCAAACAAAACTTTTAGTGGATTTCTACTTATTTTATTAAATATCATCTCCACCAAACAGGACAAGCTTGCATCTGTTATAGTTTTGGAGAAAAATGTGTTCATTTCATGTATGCGCGAAATGCCTTAAAAATGGCTTTAAAATGGATTTGGAGCATGGAGACGATTATCTCGGGATTGCAAGATAACCAAACAAAACTTTTAGTGGATTTCTACTTATTTTATTAAATATCATCTCCACCAAACAGGACAAGCTTGCATCTGTTATAGTTTTGGAGAAAAATGTGTTCATTTCATGTATGCGCGAAATGCCTTAAAAATGGCTTTAAAATGGATTTGGAGCATGGAGACGATTATCTCGGGATTGCAAGATAACCAAACAAAACTTTTAGTGGATTTCTACTTATTTTATTAAATATCATCTCCACCAAACAGGACAAGCTTGCATCTGTTATAGTTTTGGAGAAAAATGTGTTCATTTCATGTATGCGCGAAATGCCTTAAAAATGGCTTTAAAATGGATTTGGAGCATGGAGACGATTATCTCGGGATTGCAAGATAACCAAACAAAACTTTTAGTGGATTTCTACTTATTTTATTAAATATCATCTCCACCAAACAGGACAAGCTTGCATGTGTTATAGTTTTGGAGAAAAATGTGTTCATTTCATTTATGCGCAAAATGTCTTTGAAATGGCTTTAAAATGGATTTGGAGCATGGAGACGATTATCTCGGGATTGCAAGATAACCAAACAAAACTTTTAGTGGATTTCTACTTATTTTATTAAATATCATCTCCACCAAACAGGACAAGCTTGCATGTGTTATAGTTTTGGAGAAAAATGTGTTCATTTCATGTATGCGCAAAATGCCTTTGAAATGGCTTTAAAATGGATTTGGAGCATGGAGACGATTATCTCAGGATGGCAATATAAACAAACGAAACTTTTAGTAGATTTCTACTTATTTTATTAAATATTATCTCCACCAAACAGGACAAGCTTGCATCTGTTATAGTTTTGGAGAAAAATGTGTTCATTTCATGTATGCGCGAAATGCCTTAAAAATGGCTTTAAAATGGATTTGGAGCATGGAGACGATTATCTCGGGATTGCAAGATAACCAAACAAAACTTTTAGTGGATTTCTACTTATTTTATTAAATATCATCTCCACCAAACAGGACAAGCTTGCATCTGTTATAGTTTTGGAGAAAAATGTGTTCATTTCATGTATGCGCGAAATGCCTTAAAAATGGCTTTAAAATGGATTTGGAGCATGGAGACGATTATCTCGGGATTGCAAGATAACCAAACAAAACTTTTAGTGGATTTCTACTTATTTTATTAAATATCATCTCCACCAAACAGGACAAGCTTGCATGTGTTATAGGTTTGGAGAAAAATGTGTTCATTTCATGTATGCGCAAAATGCCTTTGAAATGGCTTTAAAATGGATTTGGAGCATGGAGACGATTATATCAGGATGGCAATATAAACAAACGAAACTTTTAGTAGATTTCTACTTATTTTATTAAATATTATCTCCACCAAACAGGACAAGCTTGCATCTGTTATAGTTTTGGAGACAAATGTGTTCATTTCATGTATGCGCGAAATGCCTTAAAAATGGCTTTAAAATGGATTTGGAGCATGGAGACGATTATCTCGGGATTGCAAGATAACCAAACAAAACTTTTAGTGGATTTCTACTTATTTTATTAAATATCATCTCCACCAAACAGGACAAGCTTGCATGTGTTATAGTTTTGGAGAAAAATGTGTTCATTTCATGTATGCGCAAAATGCCTTTGAAATGGCTTTAAAATGGATTTGGAGCATGGAGACGATTATCTCAGGATGGCAATATAAACAAACGAAACTTTTAGTAGATTTCTACTTATTTTATTAAATATTATCTCCACCAAACAGGACAAGCTTGCATCTGTTATAGTTTTGGAGAAAAATGTGTTCATTTCATGTATGCGCGAAATGCCTTAAAAATGGCTTTAAAATGGATTTGGAGCATGGAGACGATTATCTCGGGATTGCAAGATAACCAAACAAAACTTTTAGTGGATTTCTACTTATTTTATTAAATATCATCTCCACCAAACAGGACAAGCTTGCATCTGTTATAGTTTTGGAGAAAAATGTGTTCATTTCATGTATGCGCGAAATGCCTTAAAAATGGCTTTAAAATGGATTTGGAGCATGGAGACGATTATCTCGGGATTGCAAGATAACCAAACAAAACTTTTAGTGGATTTCTACTTATTTTATTAAATATCATCTCCACCAAACAGGACAAGCTTGCATGTGTTATAGTTTTGGAGAAAAATGTGTTCATTTCATGTATGCGCAAAATGCCTTTGAAATGGCTTTAAAATGGATTTGGAGCATGGAGACGATTATCTCGGGATTGCAAGATAACCAAACAAAACTTTTAGTGGATTTCTACTTATTTTATTAAATATCATCTCCACCAAACAGGACAAGCTTGCATCTGTTATAGTTTTGGAGAAAAATGTGTTAATTTCATGTATGCGCGAAATGCCTTAAAAATGGCTTTAAAATGGATTTGGAGCATGGAGACGATTATCTCGGGATTGCAAGATAACCAAACAAAACTTTTAGTGGATTTCTACTTATTTTATTAAATATCATCTCCACCAAACAGGACAAACTTGCATCTGTTATAGTTTTGGAGAAAAATGTGTTCATTTCATGTATGCGCGAAATGCCTTAAAAATGGCTTTAAAATGGATTTGGAGCATGGAGACGATTATCTCGGGATTGCAAGATAACCAAACAAAACTTTTAGTGGATTTCTACTTATTTTATTAAATATCATCTCCACCAAACAGGACAAGCTTGCATGTGTTATAGTTTTGGAGAAAAATGTGTTCATTTCATGTATGCGCAAAATGCCTTTGAAATGGCTTTAAAATGGATTTGGAGCATGGAGACGATTATCTCAGGATGGCAATATAAACAAACGAAACTTTTAGTAGATTTCTACTTATTTTATTAAATATTATCTCCACCAAACAGGACAAGCTTGCATCTGTTATAGTTTTGGAGAAAAATGTGTTCATTTCATGTATGCGCGAAATGCCTTAAAAATGGCTTTAAAATGGATTTGGAGCATGGAGACGATTATCTCGGGATTGCAAGATAACCAAACAAAACTTTTAGTGGATTTCTACTTATTTTATTAAATATCATCTCCACCAAACAGGACAAGCTTGCATCTGTTATAGTTTTGGAGAAAAATGTGTTAATTTCATGTATGCGCGAAATGCCTTAAAAATGGCTTTAAAATGGATTTGGAGCATGGAGACGATTATCTCGAGATTGCAATATAACCAAACAAAACTTTTAGTGGATTTCTACTTATTTTATTAAATATCATCTCCACCAAACAGGACAAGCTTGCATCTGTTATAGTTTTGGAGAAAAATGTGTTCATTTCATGTATGCGCGAAATGCCTTAAAAATGGCTTTAAAATGGATTTGGAGCATGGAGACGATTATCTCGGGATTGCAAGATAACCAAACAAAACTTTTAGTGGATTTCTACTTATTTTATTAAATATCATCTCCACCAAACAGGACAAGCTTGCATCTGTTATAGTTTTGGAGAAAAATGTGTTCATTTCATGTATGCGCGAAATGCCTTAAAAATGGCTTTAAAATGGATTTGGAGCATGGAGACGATTATCTCGGGATTGCAAGATAACCAAACAAAACTTTTAGTGGATTTCTACTTATTTTATTAAATATCATCTCCACCAAACAGGACAAGCTTGCATCTGTTATAGTTTTGGAGAAAAATGTGTTCATTTCATGTATGCGCGAAATGCCTTAAAAATGGCTTTAAAATGGATTTGGAGCATGGAGACGATTATCTCGGGATTGCAAGATAACCAAACAAAACTTTTAGTGGATTTCTACTTATTTTATTAAATATCATCTCCACCAAACAGGACAAGCTTGCATCTGTTATAGTTTTGGAGAAAAATGTGTTCATTTCATGTATGCGCGAAATGCCTTAAAAATGGCTTTAAAATGGATTTGGAGCATGGAGACGATTATCTCGGGATTGCAAGATAACCAAACAAAACTTTTAGTGGATTTCTACTTATTTTATTAAATATCATCTCCACCAAACAGGACAAGCTTGCATCTGTTATAGTTTTGGAGAAAAATGTGTTCATTTCATGTATGCGCGAAATGCCTTAAAAATGGCTTTAAAATGGATTTGGAGCATGGAGACGATTATCTCGGGATTGCAAGATAACCAAACAAAACTTTTAGTGGATTTCTACTTATTTTATTAAATATCATCTCCACCAAACAGGACAAGCTTGCATCTGTTATAGTTTTGGAGAAAAATGTGTTCATTTCATGTATGCGCGAAATGCCTTAAAAATGGCTTTAAAATGGATTTGGAGCATGGAGACGATTATCTCGGGATTGCAAGATAACCAAACAAAACTTTTAGTGGATTTCTACTTATTTTATTAAATATCATCTCCACCAAACAGGACAAGCTTGCATCTGTTATAGTTTTGGAGAAAAATGTGTTCATTTCATGTATGCGCGAAATGCCTTAAAAATGGCTTTAAAATGGATTTGGAGCATGGAGACGATTATCTCGGGATTGCAATATAACCAAACAAAACTTTTAGTGGATTTCTACTTATTTTATTAAATATCATCTCCACCAAACAGGACAAGCTTGCATCTGTTATAGTTTTGGAGAAAAATGTGTTCATTTCATGTATGCGCGAAATGCCTTAAAATGGCTTTAAAATGGTTTTGAAGCATGGAGACGATTATCTCGGGATTGCAAGATAACCAAACACAACTTTTAGTGGATTTCTAATTATTTTATTAAATATCATCCCCTCCAAACAGGACAAGCTTGCATCTGTTATAGTTTTGGAGAAAAATGTGATCATTTCATTTATGCGCGAAATGCCTTAAAAATGGCTTTAAAATGGATTTGGAGCATGGAAACGATTATCTTGGGATTGCAAGATAACCAAATAAAACTTTTAGTGGATTTCTAATTATTTTATTAAATATCATCCCCTCCAAACAGGACAAGCTTGCATCTGTTATAGTTTTGGAGAAAAATGTGATCATTTCATTTATGCGCACAACGCCTTTGAAATGGCTTTAAAATAGATTTGGAGCATGGAGACGATTATCTCGGGATTGCAATATAAACAAACGAAACTTTTAGTAGGTTTCTACTTATTTTATTAAATATTATCTCCACCAAACAGGACAAGCTTGCATCTGTTATAGTTTTGGAGAAAAATGTGTTCATTTCATGTATGCGCGAAATGCCTTAAAAATGGCTTTAAAATGGATTTGGAGCATGGAGACGATTATCTCGGGATTGCAAGATAACCAAACAAAACTTTTAGTGGATTTCTACTTATTTTATTAAATATCATCTCCACCAAACAGGACAAGCTTGCATCTGTTATAGTTTTGGAGAAAAATGTGTTCATTTCATGTATGCGCGAAATGCCTTAAAAATGGCTTTAAAATGGATTTGGAGCATGGAGACGATTATCTCGGGATTGCAAGATAACCAAACAAAACTTTTAGTGGATTTCTACTTATTTTATTAAATATCATGTCCACCAAACAGGACAAGCTTGCATCTGTTATAGTTTTGGAGAAAAATGTGTTCATTTCATGTATGCGCGAAATGCCTTAAAAATGGCTTTAAAATGGATTTGGAGCATGGAGACGATTATCTCGGGATTGCAAGATAACCAAACAAAACTTTTAGTGGATTTCTACTTATTTTATTAAATATCATCTCCACCAAACAGGACAAGCTTGCATCTGTTATAGTTTTGGAGAAAAATGTGTTCATTTCATGTATGCGCGAAATGCCTTAAAAATGGCTTTAAAATGGATTTGGAGCATGGAGACGATTATCTCGGGATTGCAAGATAACCAAACAAAACTTTTAGTGGATTTCTACTTATTTTATTAAATTTCATCTCCACCAAACAGGACAAGCTTGCATCTGTTATAGTTTTGGAGAAAAATGTGTTCATTTCATGTATGCGCGAAATGCCTTAAAAATGGCTTTAAAATGGATTTGGAGCATGGAGACGATTATCTCGGGATTGCAAGATAACCAAACAAAACTTTTAGTGGATTTCTACTTATTTTATTAAATATCATCTCCACCAAACAGGACAAGCTTGCATCTGTTATAGTTTTGGAGAAAAATGTGTTCATTTCATGTATGCGCGAAATGCCTTAAAAATGGCTTTAAAATGGATTTGGAGCATGGAGACGATTATCTCGGGATTGCAATATAACCAAACAAAACTTTTAGTGGATTTCTACTTATTTTATTAAATATCATCTCCACCAAACAGGACAAGCTTGCATCTGTTATAGTTTTGGAGAAAAATGTGTTCATTTCATGTATGCGCGAAATGCCTTAAAAATGGCTTTAAAATGGATTTGGAGCATGGAGACGATTATCTCGGGATTGCAAGATAACCAAACAAAACTTTTAGTGGATTTCTACTTATTTTATTAAATATCATCTCCACCAAACAGGACAAGCTTGCATCTGTTATAGTTTTGGAGAAAAATGTGTTCATTTCATGTATGCGCGAAATGCCTTAAAAATGGCTTTAAAATGGATTTGGAGCATGGAGACGATTATCTCGGGATTGCAAGATAACCAAACAAAACTTTTAGTGGATTTCTACTTATTTTATTAAATATCATCTCCACCAAACAGGACAAGCTTGCATCTGTTATAGTTTTGGAGAAAAATGTGTTCATTTCATGTATGCGCGAAATGCCTTAAAAATGGCTTTAAAATGGATTTGGAGCATGGAGACGATTATCTCGGGATTGCAAGATAACCAAACAAAACTTTTAGTGGATTTCTACTTATTTTATTAAATATCATCTCCACCAAACAGGACAAGCTTGCATCTGTTATAGTTTTGGAGAAAAATGTGTTCATTTCATGTATGCGCGAAATGCCTTAAAAATGGCTTTAAAATGGATTTGGAGCATGGAGACGATTATCTCGGGATTGCAAGATAACCAAACAAAACTTTTAGTGGATTTCTACTTATTTTATTAAATATCATCTCCACCAAACAGGACAAGCTTGCATCTGTTATAGTTTTGGAGAAAAATGTGTTCATTTCATGTATGCGCGAAATGCCTTAAAAATGGCTTTAAAATGGATTTGGAGCATGGAGACGATTATCTCGGGATTGCAAGATAACCAAACAAAACTTTTAGTGGATTTCTACTTATTTTATTAAATATCATCTCCACCAAACAGGACAAGCTTGCATCTGTTATAGTTTTGGAGAAAAATGTGTTCATTTCATGTATGCGCGAAATGCCTTAAAAATGGCTTTAAAATGGATTTGGAGCATGGAGACGATTATCTCGGGATTGCAAGATAACCAAACAAAACTTTTAGTGGATTTCTACTTATTTTATTAAATATCATCTCCACCAAACAGGACAAGCTTGCATGTGTTATAGGTTTGGAGAAAAATGTGTTCATTTCATGTATGCGCAAAATGCCTTTGAAATGGCTTTAAAATGGATTTGGAGCATGGAGACGATTATATCAGGATGGCAATATAAACAAACGAAACTTTTAGTAGATTTCTACTTATTTTATTAAATATTATCTCCACCAAACAGGACAAGCTTGCATCTGTTATAGTTTTGGAGACAAATGTGTTCATTTCATGTATGCGCGAAATGCCTTAAAAATGGCTTTAAAATGGATTTGGAGCATGGAGACGATTATCTCGGGATTGCAAGATAACCAAACAAAACTTTTAGTGGATTTCTACTTATTTTATTAAATATCATCTCCACCAAACAGGACAAGCTTGCATCTGTTATAGTTTTGGAGAAAAATGTGTTCATTTCATGTATGCGCGAAATGCCTTAAAAATGGCTTTAAAATGGATTTGGAGCATGGAGACGATTATCTCGGGATTGCAAGATAACCAAACAAAACTTTTAGTGGATTTCTACTTATTTTATTAAATATCATCTCCACCAAACAGGACAAGCTTGCATGTGTTATAGTTTTGGAGAAAAATGTGTTCATTTCATGTATGCGCAAAATGCCTTTGAAATGGCTTTAAAATGGATTTGGAGCATGGAGACGATTATCTCAGGATGGCAATATAAACAAACGAAACTTTTAGTAGATTTCTACTTATTTTATTAAATATTATCTCCACCAAACAGGACAAGCTTGCATCTGTTATAGTTTTGGAGAAAAATGTGTTCATTTCATGTATGCGCGAAATGCCTTAAAAATGGCTTTAAAATGGATTTGGAGCATGGAGACGATTATCTCGGGATTGCAAGATAACCAAACAAAACTTTTAGTGGATTTCTACTTATTTTATTAAATATCATCTCCACCAAACAGGACAAGCTTGCATCTGTTATAGTTTTGGAGAAAAATGTGTTCATTTCATGTATGCGCGAAATGCCTTAAAAATGGCTTTAAAATGGATTTGGAGCATGGAGACGATTATCTCGGGATTGCAAGATAACCAAACAAAACTTTTAGTGGATTTCTACTTATTTTATTAAATATCATCTCCACCAAACAGGACAAGCTTGCATGTGTTATAGTTTTGGAGAAAAATGTGTTCATTTCATGTATGCGCAAAATGCCTTTGAAATGGCTTTAAAATGGATTTGGAGCATGGAGACGATTATCTCGGGATTGCAAGATAACCAAACAAAACTTTTAGTGGATTTCTACTTATTTTATTAAATATCATCTCCACCAAACAGGACAAGCTTGCATCTGTTATAGTTTTGGAGAAAAATGTGTTCATTTCATGTATGCGCGAAATGCCTTAAAAATGGCTTTAAAATGGATTTGGAGCATGGAGACGATTATCTCGGGATTGCAAGATAACCAAACAAAACTTTTAGTGGATTTCTACTTATTTTATTAAATATCATCTCCACCAAACAGGACAAACTTGCATCTGTTATAGTTTTGGAGAAAAATGTGTTCATTTCATGTATGCGCGAAATGCCTTAAAAATGGCTTTAAAATGGATTTGGAGCATGGAGACGATTATCTCGGGATTGCAAGATAACCAAACAAAACTTTTAGTGGATTTCTACTTATTTTATTAAATATCATCTCCACCAAACAGGACAAGCTTGCATCTGTTATAGTTTTGGAGAAAAATGTGTTCATTTCATGTATGCGCGAAATGCCTTAAAAATGGCTTTAAAATGGATTTGGAGCATGGAGACGATTATCTCGGGATTGCAAGATAACCAAACAAAACTTTTAGTGGATTTCTACTTATTTTATTAAATATCATCTCCACCAAACAGGACAAGCTTGCATGTGTTATAGTTTTGGAGAAAAATGTGTTCATTTCATGTATGCGCAAAATGCCTTTGAAATGGCTTTAAAATGGATTTGGAGCATGGAGACGATTATCTCAGGATGGCAATATAAACAAACGAAACTTTTAGTAGATTTCTACTTATTTTATTAAATATTATCTCCACCAAACAGGACAAGCTTGCATCTGTTATAGTTTTGGAGAAAAATGTGTTCATTTCATGTATGCGCGAAATGCCTTAAAAATGGCTTTAAAATGGATTTGGAGCATGGAGACGATTATCTCGGGATTGCAAGATAACCAAACAAAACTTTTAGTGGATTTCTACTTATTTTATTAAATATCATCTCCACCAAACAGGACAAGCTTGCATCTGTTATAGTTTTGGAGAAAAATGTGTTAATTTCATGTATGCGCGAAATGCCTTAAAAATGGCTTTAAAATGGATTTGGAGCATGGAGACGATTATCTCGAGATTGCAATATAACCAAACAAAACTTTTAGTGGATTTCTACTTATTTTATTAAATATCATCTCCACCAAACAGGACAAGCTTGCATCTGTTATAGTTTTGGAGAAAAATGTGTTCATTTCATGTATGCGCGAAATGCCTTAAAAATGGCTTTAAAATGGATTTGGAGCATGGAGACGATTATCTCGGGATTGCAAGATAACCAAACAAAACTTTTAGTGGATTTCTACTTATTTTATTAAATATCATCTCCACCAAACAGGACAAGCTTGCATCTGTTATAGTTTTGGAGAAAAATGTGTTCATTTCATGTATGCGCGAAATGCCTTAAAAATGGCTTTAAAATGGATTTGGAGCATGGAGACGATTATCTCGGGATTGCAAGATAACCAAACAAAACTTTTAGTGGATTTCTACTTATTTTATTAAATATCATCTCCACCAAACAGGACAAGCTTGCATCTGTTATAGTTTTGGAGAAAAATGTGTTCATTTCATGTATGCGCGAAATGCCTTAAAAATGGCTTTAAAATGGATTTGGAGCATGGAGACGATTATCTCGGGATTGCAAGATAACCAAACAAAACTTTTAGTGGATTTCTACTTATTTTATTAAATATCATCTCCACCAAACAGGACAAGCTTGCATCTGTTATAGTTTTGGAGAAAAATGTGTTCATTTCATGTATGCGCGAAATGCCTTAAAAATGGCTTTAAAATGGATTTGGAGCATGGAGACGATTATCTCGGGATTGCAAGATAACCAAACAAAACTTTTAGTGGATTTCTACTTATTTTATTAAATATCATCTCCACCAAACAGGACAAGCTTGCATCTGTTATAGTTTTGGAGAAAAATGTGTTCATTTCATGTATGCGCGAAATGCCTTAAAAATGGCTTTAAAATGGATTTGGAGCATGGAGACGATTATCTCGGGATTGCAAGATAACCAAACAAAACTTTTAGTGGATTTCTACTTATTTTATTAAATATCATCTCCACCAAACAGGACAAGCTTGCATCTGTTATAGTTTTGGAGAAAAATGTGTTCATTTCATGTATGCGCGAAATGCCTTAAAAATGGCTTTAAAATGGATTTGGAGCATGGAGACGATTATCTCGGGATTGCAAGATAACCAAACAAAACTTTTAGTGGATTTCTACTTATTTTATTAAATATCATCTCCACCAAACAGGACAAGCTTGCATCTGTTATAGTTTTGGAGAAAAATGTGTTCATTTCATGTATGCGCGAAATGCCTTAAAAATGGCTTTAAAATGGATTTGGAGCATGGAGACGATTATCTCGGGATTGCAAGATAACCAAACAAAACTTTTAGTGGATTTCTACTTATTTTATTAAATATCATCTCCACCAAACAGGACAAGCTTGCATCTGTTATAGTTTTGGAGAAAAATGTGTTCATTTCATGTATGCGCGAAATGCCTTAAAAATGGCTTTAAAATGGATTTGGAGCATGGAGACGATTATCTCGGGATTGCAAGATAACCAAACAAAACTTTTAGTGGATTTCTACTTATTTTATTAAATATCATCTCCACCAAACAGGACAAGCTTGCATCTGTTATAGTTTTGGAGAAAAATGTGTTCATTTCATGTATGCGCGAAATGCCTTAAAAATGGCTTTAAAATGGATTTGGAGCATGGAGACGATTATCTCGGGATTGCAAGATAACCAAACAAAACTTTTAGTGGATTTCTACTTATTTTATTAAATATCATCTCCACCAAACAGGACAAGCTTGCATCTGTTATAGTTTTGGAGAAAAATGTGTTCATTTCATGTATGCGCGAAATGCCTTAAAAATGGCTTTAAAATGGATTTGGAGCATGGAGACGATTATCTCGGATTGCAAGATAACCAAACAAAACTTTTAGTGGATTTCTACTTATTTTATTAAATATCATCTCCACCAAACAGGACAAGCTTGCATCTGTTATAGTTTTGGAGAAAAATGTGTTCATTTCATGTATGCGCGAAATGCCTTAAAAATGGCTTTAAATGGATTTGGAGCATGGAGACGATTATCTCGGGATTGCAAGATAACCAAACAAAACTTTTAGTGGATTTCTACTTATTTTATTAAATATCATCTCCACCAAACAGGACAAGCTTGCATCTGTTATAGTTTTGGAGAAAAATGTGTTCATTTCATGTATGCGCGAAATGCCTTAAAAATGGCTTTAAAATGGATTTGGAGCATGGAGACGATTATCTCGGGATTGCAAGATAACCAAACAAAACTTTTAGTGGATTTCTACTTATTTTATTAAATATCATCTCCACCAAACAGGACAAGCTTGCATCTGTTATAGTTTTGGAGAAAAATGTGTTCATTTCATGTATGCGCGAAATGCCTTAAAAATGGCTTTAAAATGGATTTGGAGCATGGAGACGATTATCTCGGATTGCAAGATACCAAACAACAAAACTTTTAGTGGATTTCTACTTATTTTATTAAATATCATCTCCACCAAACAGGACAAGCTTGCATCTGTTATAGTTTTGGAGAAAAATGTGTTCATTTCATGTATGCGCGAAATGCCTTAAAAATGGCTTTAAAATGGATTTGGAGCATGAGACGATTTATCTCGGATTGCAAGATAACCAAACAAAACTTTTAGTGGATTTCTACTTATCTTATTAAATATCATCTCCACCAAACAGGACAAGCTTGCATCTGTTATAGTTTTGGAGAAAAATGTGTTCATTTCATGTATGCG